>NC_053124.1:24059407-24359407 GCF_010015445.1 Perca fluviatilis
TTCACTTATTTAAATCACACTGCTATTATTTTGAACACAACTGTATGTGGAGAAATAACACTCATTTGCAACTGCCTACAGTACAAGCCAACCAAAAGCTAGCACTTAGTTGAATGAGCAAATCATTACATTTATTATCCAATTCTTCTAATTTAGGGTCTAAATTGTGTTTTTCTACTTGTAGATACTGACTTGTATTAACAAGCCACTAATTTTGTCAAGGTAGGGTTTTGGACCAGTGCTGCCAGCAAAATCATAGTAATTTAGGCTTATTTATTTGTTCTTTATCCAAAAGTTGGAAAAAATTATCAATAACTTTTGTTAATGTTAAAACCTAATATCAGTCTAAAGTGACAGGAAGAATGCACTCTTCAACTAACGCACTACACACTGCATTTCACATTGTGTCAGAATGTTTTTAAATGTGTACTTTATGATTTTATGACTGTTGTTAAAAATAGGTTGCATAGATGATTTGTTAACAAACCTGTCTGACTGGGAACATTGAGCCAATAGTCTGTATTGAGCTAAACTTCGGCCAGTTGGTGATTTCAATTGGTTCCAGTAGGAATTGCCGCCCCCTGTAGTTGCTGTGTTCACATATCACCCAACTGCAAAAGAAGACAGACTAAATTAGACAATGTGGTGCCTAACTATAACATGGCATACACAGGGACCCAAAACACAAATTTTTGTTTTGTTTCATTTTGGTATTGTTTCATTTTCCACTGTAACAGATGATTATCAATTATCTATCAACAATGTCCACTCCATGTGGTTTATTTTAACTAGCTTACACATAAAAAGATGAGATGCTGCCGCTCATAACAAAAACCAGAAAGCTACTGTTAACATGTGTCAATGCAAACACACAAACTGAACACGAGCAAACAGTCTCCCCAAACACATGCAGACGCAGAGAGACAAACACAAACCAGCCACGGTTGACTCTGACAGACAGAATGTGGTTGTTGAAGCCCTCTTCAACCATGCTGAAGATCTCTGTGTCTGTGGTGATCTCTCTGCCCTCCAGACACTCGAGGCCAAACAGAGAGATGGAAGGAACTGAGAATGTCTAGACGGGGAGAGATGGAGGGTCAGAGCAAAACAGAAGAAAAGAATACAGAGCATTCTTTTTTTTTTTTTAAATGAAAGCTTTCTCACCATTGGCACGACCTTGGCAGAACGGACGGCGCAGTTCGGTGGACATCCCATGCTGGTTAAATTGGGATAGTCTCCTTCAGATAAGACATACAAGTTCCCAGAGTAATGTTCATTCTCGTAGAGCACCCAGCTGAAACACAGAAATTAATAGTTTTTTTAGATTCTCTATCAGAGATAATATATTATCTTTTTAATTCTCCCCAATCTCATAACTACATTTACTACTGCACCATCATGCATAGTTTGTTGTTGACCCTTGCATTAGCAGTCTTTCTACACATTATTCTTTACTTTCTTTTTCACAGACTCCCCTTGTTTCCTTTCTCCTTGGATCATTGTTAATGCTTTGGTACTGGCTCCTCACCTTCCCCCTGACACTCGACAGGACTTGGTCAGTAATCTTTCAGCCATGGCCTCCTGGTTGCGATCGAAGATGTTACACTCGCCCTGGAAGTCTGGCTCAGTGTAGAGTATTAGCTGACAGGCAGAGATAGAGGGGGGGGAAAGGAAAGTGAGAGATCAGATTAACACATTTCTAGCCTAAAGCTTTTTATTCTTCTAATTATTTTTGCCTTTTAAGCACTGAATACAAAATGCTTCTACTGCAATGTTGCTCTGCCCCTGTGAAGGAATTATTTGATTACACTTTACATGACATTGTCATGAACGTGTCATAAACATTATAAACAAGTTTATGACATAACGCTTCTTTTATTAAGGGTCATTTGTTTTTTTTTATGACAAGTTATGGTTAGGGCTATGGTTCATGTGTCATGGCTGTGTCATGACCGTGTCATGTGTTCATGACAGTGTCATGTTGCGCTTATGTAGATACCTTCAAGTAAAGTGTTACCAATTATTTATCTTATTTAGATACTGTAGGTCATAGCTGTCATACAGTAGGTCAGGTATTGGTGACTAGTCTTTTGATCCTCTGATAACTCAGTATTACTATTAGATATTTCATTTGCAACATTTAAATAAAAAAGGATGAATGTTGGAGTGTCTTTGGCTTAGGTAAATCTACCCCTGTGCTTTGAAGCGCATCAGTTTGATGGATGTTCTGGACCAAGACAATGGGTTTTTGCCTGCATGGAACAAAGTGCAGATGCAGCACATGAACCAGCTTGTGCCAAAAAAAAAGTTTTGGACCACTGCGTGCTGTGACAGACACCAGGCAGAGAAAAGAAACCGATAACTGAAATAAAGTGATTGCGGCTGTATGATCGGTTTTTAAATAAAAAAAAAACTCCATCTGCAGCCCTGTGGGCAGATGTGTGCATCTGTTTGAAAATGTTTCTCTTTAACTGGAAACTCCAAAAGTGTTGAAGAGCTCAACACTGATGTGTGGCATTTTCCATGAACTGAGTAGCAAAATATCCTGTCTAAAATAAATATTAGCTACGAGACTGAAATGCATTAAAAAAATTAAAATAAAATAACTGAGAAAGTCAAGCAAAATACCTGATTCCTGGTGCTTGAGCTGTCACTTGGAGCCTAAAAGTCAACACAACAGAAATGTAAGCAACATCAGAGCACTGATCAAATCAATATTTTGAGGACTTCCCAGCGGTTCTCACCAGTAGGATGGGCTGCGCTGAGCAGATGCGAGTGTCCTGAGAACCCCAGTCAGCACAGTTATTATAGAAACCTTTCTCTAAGATGTACTGGTTACCAGAGAAGTCCACATGGGAGTAGACTATCCATCTGTAAGGAGGAAGAGGATCAATTAGCTAATTATTGTAATACATTCCCACCTCACTGGGTGATGAAGTACAGTAAATATACTGTACAGTCTATCAACTTACGCCCCACTGAGTACATGGATGGAGCGCGTGGAGGTTTTGTACTCAAACAACTCAACGTCAGGAATGGCCTCCGTCACCTCGAAGGTGTTCTCCGCCTCCACACCCTCCCGGTCTTCTTCTGGCTGTTCAAACATTACCATCAAGGGGTCTGCCAGGTCCTGCAGAAGAGCAAGAAATTGGGTTAACTCACCTAATTTACATTTAAACCCTGTGTGGATAAGAAGCAGTCTGGGCTGAAATAAGATTCTGTTTCAGGTAACAGTCATATTGTGACAATGGCAATTATCCGAGAGACAAGACAACATGTTTTGTGTCAGAATGTAAGCATAGTGAAAACTAGCAAACAGTACTTGCCAATTTAAACTGTCCCTGTACAGTACAGTATGTTTAACATAATTGTATTAATACATACAGTACTGCATGAGCCGAAATCTACACATGAATCAGGTCAATCATCCTTTTTGAAGAACGTTCAAGTAATTTATGTAGCAGGTCATTCCTGTTGGGTGCCTTAGTCTTTTCATTACTCTATTGTATATATTGTTTGTAAACCATACCATGTTAACATGGAACGTGTGGCACTCAGTGTCAGGACTACTATGGCCATTTACCAGAGTGCAAAGTCACCTTTTAGATTTGAGACTTGAATGATGTATGAGATAAAATTAGGTCAATACAGCAACAAAAGTAAAATAACACATACAGTGCAGCACATAAACACAGAAAAAGAACAAAAGATTTAGCACAGTTTGCATGTAGGCAAAACGTATACGGTTACTACAAAAATACCAGACTTTTAATGTTTAATCTGCAGTTTGCATCCAGTTAGGGCCACCAGTTACCTTTTTGTTTGGATTAAAACATTTGAATTACTACTTATTAACAAAAACTTACTGCTCGTATCATCCGGACAGAGCGCAGCTCAGCATCCCAGCCTCCCCACACCCTCCAGTCATGGTACTCTCCCTCCTCCAGCAGGTACTGGTGGCCTCGGAAGCCCTCCTTCTCATAGCCCACCCAGCTGCAGCAAGAGACAGATTATTTGGAGCCATTTGATATTGGCTTTCAGCCCTCATGTATTACCCTTCACCTGAATTGTGCAGCAGTAGTACTTAATCATTAATGACCACCAAGATGTCTTTGCAAGGTTCAGTGAATACAAACATTGCAAAGCAGCACTCACATTCCTCCAAGCACTTTTAGGGAGCCAACTTTGTACATAAAGGCCGTCTGTTGCCGGTCTGTTCTGGTCATGAAGTCTCTCATGTTTGTGGTTATGGTCCTTGATTTCCCAGTAAAGTATGGCTTGTCGTAGATCACCATCTTGAGTCAGAGAGTGTCATTTACAATCAGGGCACACTGATAACTTCTTCACTGTCGGTAATCATACTGTAGGTGTCATTCATATCACTACTGTCGAATAAGCAAATCCAAGAGTCTCAAGTAGTACTTTGATTTAGCAGCAATTTATTAACAGTACTTGTGGTTTCTTACCTGTGGTTCAGTCATATTTTCCACTCTTGGTTCCCCCTATGATGAAAAAATAAATTAACTTACTGTAAACAAGCCTTTATACAGAAATATACAGAATCAGTAAAGAACAGAAATTGTAAATACTTAATAACAGTGCCACTTACTACTTTGAGTGGATGTAGTGATCCCACATAGGGCTGTTCCACTCCCCAGGCCGCAGGGTTGGAGTACCCCCCTACCTCCAGGACACGTGGTACACCCTGGAAGAAGGGATGTGCGTACACGAGCCATCTGAGCAGGAGAAAAGATGGAAAACAATAAAAGCAACATTCATTTGATTTTCAAATGAGATTAAGTGAAGCACTAATGGCAAATTATTGAACCACATTATTATGTAATTTCAATACGATCACACATTTTCTGATAACTCATAATTCAGAACTCACAGCCCAGCATTAATGATGATAGAGTTAGCCCTGATGGGGAAGCCAAAAATCCTGGCATCCTCAGACGTATCTCTGAAGATGATCTTCTTCCCCTCAGCATTCTCCTCTGGGAAAAGACTGATTTCTGGGACGCTGTAGTCCTGAAGCAGGACATAGAGCATCCATTAATGTCACGCAATGCAGAAAATAACAGGTTGTAATGCTTCAGTCTTGAGGGGACTGAACAAACATAAGATAATATAAAATAAGATAGATTTTATTGACCCACAATGGGGAAATTCACTCGTCACAGCAGCTCAATGAAACACAACAAATAACAAAAGATGATATATTATTATTATTATTATTACTATTATTATTATTATGCAGTGGTTGCCTCAGTGGGAACTATACTGAGTTACAGACCCAAATCATAATCCAAATGTGAACAAAAGGATCGTCTTACCAGCAAAACACAGCTCGACACAGATTAAACCCCATACTGACTGACTTTAATATGCAGAATCATATTCGACAAGTAAAAAATTAAAGCACAACTAGGACCAGATTTTTGAGGTGGATACAGAATGAATGAAGATGATCACTCCTTAAAATATTTGACACTTGATACACTTGATACACAAAGTTAGAGCAACAGGTGCTCGCTCCTATCTCTGACACTAGATGGTGTTCCTGAGTTAAAGAGCACATTACACAGTACAAAATATCTGTCTATTCAGCCTTTTTGCATCAGATAACAATGTTAAAGTGATAATACATACGTGTACTTTATCATAACTGATCATATCATATTTGAATGGAGGGTGCGTGACAACAATTTTGGCAACAAGCAAAAACACCAGAGTGAACTTACCCTGACAGCTCTTCGAACAGACCCAATGATGAACCTCCTGGCTGGCTTGGTCTCTGTCTGCACATCACTTGTTTCTCCACTCTGTTCTCCGTTCTGCTCTTCACCCTCTTTCTGTCCGTTCTGCAGCTGCTCCTCTGGAGGGTTGAAGGGGTAGGTGAGCTCTATGTCTCCCTCATCTAGAGCGATCTTCTCCCCTTTAAAGTTAGGCTTCTCATATAGAACCCATCTAGGGGGGGAAAAGGGCACGAGGTTACAACCTATAATGTATGATCTGGGCAGCAGTTCTGCTGGGCATGTGTTTGTATCAAGGGCATGTGTTTGTATCAAATTAGGGATGCCATTGTTTGATGTGTTTTTTCTCTCACAGTTGCTGCTGTGCTACTAGATCAAGGCTTTCAGTAGAGGAGAGAAGATGATTATAATGAATTAGTTAAAAGGTACAAAACTAACTTTCTGTCATATTTGCTGAAACTGACCCTATGTTCGAGTAGAACTACATGAAGCAGGTCATTAAAAAAAAATAATCTGGCTCCTCTGGAACCACCCACAGCCTGTAGTGCGATTTGCAAAAATCCACTGCTCCATGTTCAGATACACCAATCAGGTGTAGGTGTGTGTGTGTGTGTGGGGGGGGGGGTCTAACTGCGTGTCAATCACTGCTCATCAACACGCATTCATTCTCCCTTGTGGGGGGAGGGGCTTAGGAGACCGTTTTGGGCTTTAGCGGAAAGGGGACTGAGAACAGTCAGAGTTGAGACAGAGTTGTTGATGTTCAACTTTTTTGGCTAAGTCCTGGATCTTCACAATCCTACCTACAGCACCTTTAAAGCTTTAAAGGGAGACTATGTGAGAAGAAACACATTCTCCTTTGTAAGGTTAAAACTCTTTAATTACAGCATTAGCTGGGGTTTGGGCAGTGGTGCAGCGTGTGATGCATGAGATGACAGTATAAATATTTCTTTGAAGGAAGCCAAGATAGCGTTCACCTGCTGGCAGTAGTAAAGGTCAGAGCAGTACTGTCAGTGTTACTGCAGGTTCACACTGTTGGCTGTGTTTGATAAAACATTCCACATGTGAGGCAAGTGTGTGTTTAAGCTTGTGTTTGGGTGTGTTAACTATTGAAGGCATTTGCATTTCCACAGAACATCAATAGCTGTTTTGCTTTGACGCCACATCAGAGCCTCTGGAGAGAGGGGTTTATTTTGTTACACACCTCACATTTCAAGAAAAACAAGGTGCGGAGGTGTCATCCTATTTACCTTTGCAATGTTTAGGTTTCTCAGGAAGTCTCAGGTTTAATTGAGTGCAAAGAATGTGGTGGTGGCATGAGGAAACTGCACATTTACTCATGTTTGTTTACTGCTATAATTCGCAAAAGTTATACTAGGCAAAACAATCTTCTGAAAGTGACAAACAGGAAAACATTTTTAAAATTGAGCCTGTTTGCATGAGCTGGTACATGGTGATTGCTAATGGTAATGTAGCTAGTAGTATTTGTTTTTGGCCTCAGTTTTGGTTGTAGGGCATATGTGTACCAATTCCATGATACATACTAATTCTAAGCAGCTGGCAAAGCGACGAAATAAAGTATACTCAAAACAGTCTGCATACTATACTGTACTACAAAATGTACGTTTGAGTGTGCTGTTGATATACACAAAAACACAGATGTCCTGGACAGAAGGGGCCAAAGTTGTCTCCACCTGCTGAGGAGACTGAGGCCCTTTGGTGTGGGCAGGATTCTGTTAAAATCCTTCTATGTCATTGCGTCTGTAATTTTTCTATGCAGTAGACTGCTAGGGAGCCTGTAGTCTCGCATTACCAGACATATCTCCATAGCGCTGTGGAGGAAGAGGGAGCCAGGAAAACAGAGAGGAATAGAAAATGACTCAACAAACTAGTTAAGAGGGCTAGGTCTGTACTGGGCTGCCCGCTGAATACCATAGAGGAGATGGGGTAGAGGAGGATGTTAGCCAAGCTGGCGTCAATCATTGGCAACACCTCTCCCCCCTGCATGAGATGGTAGGTAACCTGAGCAGCAACATAATGTAGCACTGCTAGCTGTTCTGCAAAATGGGCCAACACTTTCATAATATTCTGCAATATGTATAGTTATTTATGTATTACTCGGTGTCACCTCCTACTGTGACCTGTGCAATATGACATGTTTTATTCAACTGTATATTCATCTGTATATCTATATATATTCTTACTCATCTGTATATAAAAGAGATGTTTATAGTGTTCATAATACTATTATTACTCTTATTCTTTTCTATTCCTATTGTATATTTGTTTAGGTATTTTGCTATTATATTTCTATTTTATGTGTTAAGGTAGCCCCACCCTCCTCTGATGACCCTGATGGAGATGGTCTCCTGAAGCTCCCAGGGTGTGGCATCGATGACATCACTGCGCACCTCGATCCTCTGGCCACACATCCCTGGCTGGTCAAAGATATACATCTAGAGAAAACGTAGAGAGATGTAAGAATAGATCACAATTGGGATTCACTACTGTACGTCGCTTATTTCAGCAACGCAGACTTTTGGCAACACAGGTTTGAATGGCTTTTAAATTTTCATTTACTCGGGACGGTGAAAATCATACAATGGCAGACCAGACATTATATAGTAATGACAAAGAATTACTGCAGGCAAGAAATCAACCTGTGCTGTGAAATTTTGCACAAATAATAAAATATGAAAAGAAATGTATCTTCCTTTAGGAATTTGATGACCGTAACTTCTTACATAACCTGTTCTCTGCAGTACTGACGTGTTTCGTTTATCCAGGTCTATGGCCCTGGAGCATGGAAGAGTACCAATGTACCCTGATCCTAAATGTCAGCTCCACCTTTAGCATTCAGGATTGTTAATGGACAATCTACAGCTGCATGCAGAAGCAGGCCTGACATTTAAAAGTTAATAACGTTGTGTCCTGGAATAGGTGTGTAGTTTAACGGCAACAATCAGAGGCTGAAATACCAAAGATGTTTTGGTTATCTGTTGAAGAACAAAGAGTTTAACCACTAACCAGTCTGCTACTTCCATTGTAAAAAATCTTGATTTCATGGCCTTGTACCAGTGTAGCTAAGCTAAACAGATCTCTATCTATCTCTATCTGTTAACCTATGTTTGAGTATTTTAAGTCATAAACCATAGTATTGGGGATCAAGGTTATCGGTACCAAATTGATGATAATTCGCAATCTTCGTATTTAGACACTTTATTCTCTATTGTCTCCTTTCTATTCTTCAGATGCCCAAATGAATGTGGTCTACATATGCCATTTTTCAGCACGAGAAAAAGAAGTGATTGTTTAACTAGCCAGTGTTAAAGCAAACTGAGAGAAACACAGCCTTCACAGTGATGACATTAATTCCTGGTCCCACGTTAATCAGTGACAGCTGTCAGCTTTGAAGGCGAAATTGTACATGTATCTCAGCGGCACATGGTTGAGGTGTATTTAAGAGTGTAGGTTGTGTTGAGACTCACCTTTCCAGGACGAGGATTGAGCTTCCCATGCTCCTTCTCTTTAGTGAGCTATGGACAAATAAAACACATATTTTAGCAAGCTTTCTAATAGTATTTAATGCATTTTCTTTAGTTTAGGTTGTTTCATTAATATTTCAGTGGAGTTCAAGCCGCTCCCTTCCGGTTGTAGATATACAGTAGATACCCTAAAGTCAGAACCAACGAGCAAAAAACTCATTCATTCCCATGGCAATAACCCAATTAAATAAGACGTGGGGAGGGGTATGACTTGAGGAGGAATATAGGTGAAGGACTGTGCAGTAGTTTCATTTATTTATGACATTAGGCCTTTTAGGGAAGTGAAACATACTCCTTTTTATTGTATTTTATTTATCTACACCACTGTTAGATAAATAGTGCTGTAGATGTCTGGTTTAATGTTTGTGTTGTGGTTATCTGTTAATATGCCTGTACTGTACAACAAATTGCCTCTCAGGGACATTAAAGTTTTCAAAGTCGAAGTCGAAGTCAATTGATCACCATTACCAATTTTAAAGTTAGACGCCACCTATTACATTTATTTTAGCTGACTTCAGTTCACTGACTTTAGCAGTCATTTAGATTACCTGTCTCAACCTTGTACAACAATAACACATTCCAGACAATCCAAACACTGTTTATTATACCCTGTTCAAAAGGTTGTGGAAGTGAGGAGAGAGGACATCCTCCATGACAGAACAAGCATCTCTTTAAAAGATCGGAATACTAAACATTCCTTCCCTGTACCTGTTTAACCTGATGTTTTCTAGTACTACACCCACTGATAACAACAGAATGAGCTCACTTGCTCGGAAATTCCACTGGAATTAACCTACTTTTCCACCTATGTGTTCATGTACGGTGTGTACTTCCCTACCTTCCGAATTTCAGCTGCTATGCTGCTGGAAATTTAGGATGTTTGCTTGTGCAACTTGGAATGTGGAAGCACCATGCAATTGGCATATAGACTGACCAGATTAATTGTGTGTTCGGTCCCAGGTATCACTTGGCCTCTACTCTCCCAAAGCTCTGTAGGAACGTGTAGGATCGTGTTACCAAGCAAAGAGGGCCTCCCACAGAAGCTCTTATTTCAACGGTCCTCATTAGTGTCAGACCGAGCCCTAATTTGCATTGAATTTTTTTTTATGACATACATTCTTAAGAAAAATAACCATCTCTACCAAATTTATCTAATCGTATAGGACACAATGGCATTTGGACTTTTCTAAAGTGCAACAGAACGCCTTTTACATTTTCAGTGAAAGCAAGCTGAGGGGGTGAATGGTGCATTTTCAGCACTGACCTCGTAAATAAATGAGTGACTCATTATTGTTCACAGACATACCATACAATAAGTATCCCACCATAGAGCCAAATAAAAAAAAAGCTTTTGTCAATTCCCTCCAATTGTTCTGCATTTTGAGTCAATAAGCTTTAGCACTTAATAGATGTACTGTACATCTCTTTTTTTCACAGAAAATATATTGGCTCCACTTGTATGATGCATGTCATTATGAGAGAAATAAGTGTTTTACCAAAGCAAAGAGTAAAATGGCCATATTGGCCAAAAAAGTGCATATGTTTGTACTTGGAGTATTCATACTGTCAAGTGTTGTTGTTATGTTGTCATAAGACAAGCTGCTATTGCATAATCAACCAAGACTCAAAGTCAACATTTCCATTTGTCTGGTCTGTCATACTAACATGTGACTGTATGTTGATGCTTTTGGGCAGAAAAACATGATCTAAACATGTGAGTGACAAAAGCTGAGACAATGGAGTAATGATATATCATAACCGGTCCGACTCAGACAGTTGAGTCTCGTAGGATTCCCTTACCGGGAATTTACAGGACAGGGCAGGCGTAAAACATTAAGACTGTATTTCTCATTTAGTACTGAATTCAATATGTATTAGGCACCGATCGATTTGCCTCTAAAGTATCGAGGATTCGAAAAATGCCTCGTCATTCAATACACAATTTCAACGCCTAAGGAGTAAATCTCATCATCGTCAGTGAGCCAATAAGCATGCAGCATGCTTCTATCATGATCTAATAATGCTGGTGATTGGCTATCTAACATTACACTTTGTAGAGACACGCAGGGACAACTCTACTTTACACACAGAGACAGGGCTTACGTAGAAGGAGCTAAAAAATAAAAGATTTGTGCCATAATGTGTAATGTTGTAATTTCTTTTTGTTTTATAAAATTGGTATTGAAAAAAATAATTGTTTAGAAACCGGTATCAAAGTCATGGTATTGGTATTGGTACCGGTATCAAATATTTTTTAACAATACCCAGCCCTAGAGGCCAACCTGACTGAACCCCTAATAAGATCACGCTGAAAGATTCAAGGAAAACATCGCAATATTTCTGACCAATATAGCAATTGCAATTTAAATTGTGATCTACAGCATAAATTAACCTACAGGTCTGTATTGGTTGTCTATAAAACATGTTTCGTACCAAACATAGTGTAAACACGAATACTGTGTGTCTCTACATGAATAGAATCGGATAAAATAATGCTTCTGTGCTTTGCATTTTGCATTTGAAATAATAATATTCAAATGTAATCATGACATTCAAACTTGTCATTACATTTAACTTAAATGTTCACTTGCTACAACTTGTTAAGGCAATAGCAGCGATTTTTTTTATATAAAAAAACAATATATCATTCAGCCCCAGTGTTGTAAATGCTTTACTCCTTGCAGGTATAAGTCTGTGTATGTTTTCTGTATATACCTCCCTTCTTAACTTGCCTTCCCTATACAGCTCAAAACAAGGTCAAACAACTGCATCATTCATGGGGAGTGAAGTGTTTACTGCTGCCTTGATGCCCAATTGAAACAAACTCCAACAGACACTTTTCCCCTTCCACTCCCTTCCCTCCCAGCATCCTGGGCACACGATCTACTCTCCCATAAAATTGGTTACCACAGATGGAATGTGCAGTTTCAGCAAATCACACGTTTGGTCACGCTTACCCATTCAAGTGAATGAGAAAGAGAGTGTCCATTCACATACAGTATATATATGTGTGTGTATATATATACACACACACACACACACACACACACACACACACACACACACACACACACACACACACACTTCTCACAACCTTCCTAAAATAATGGCCCAAGTAATTTTTTCAGGTTTTTCAGAAAACACAAAAAATTGAACCAAATACTAAATATGATATTTATTAATAATTTAATTTAAAAAGGTTATGACAATAGATGACTATTGACATACTAATAACAGTGTCTATCAATTATGTAACATAAGAGGAATAAATGACTTAGGCACATTTTTGAAAATGCCTTTGTGACTTAATCAATTTAAACAATAAACAATTTACTAACAAACTAACTTGACATAATGCTGAGGAGGCATGTGTCATATTTAAAAAAAATGCATTAACATGTGCAATGTATAACTGATTAACAAAGCAAACAAAAACTCATAGAAGGGAACAGATATTCCATCCTCTCTCACCCTGCAACCTTCAAATCTCTAGCTGTCAACTCCACTTCATCAAATGTCAAGAAAACCAGCAGAGAAATAGGAGGATGACTACAAAAGGCAAGGTGTGGCAGTGTCTCTGCAGGAACAGACAGGTAGCCGGAATGGGTCGGGAGCGCAGTAGAGACAGAGAGAAGCAAAAAGTCTTCTGCAAGGACTAAATGATTGATAGGCATCACGCCCACCAGCTGAGAAAGTGTCTCTGATGGTTTAACGCATGGAGGAGCTTACAGCATGTATTCCTATTAAAGCTTTGACAAAAAAAAAGATGTCAGTCCTGGAGCATGTTTAAAATTCCCTTAAAGTCATGAATGTGTGTTCCAAATTCTCTCCCTCCCTGAGGTAGTTGACAGGAGCAAAGGAGGATGAAGCTGTAAAATACATCCCTGTTCTCTCACGCACACGCACACACACACACACACACACACGCACACACACACACACACACACACACACACACACACACACACACACACACACACACACACACAGAAGATGGCTTCCTGTAATCAACTGCTTCTGTAGTAGTAATCATGGACAGGAATGCAACTTTATGTGTTTGTAAAACAAGTGCGACAACATAGAGGACAGTGACAGCTCCCCGTCTGTAAAAGTGTGACCGAATGGCTCAGTCAGTAATATGAGAGGTCAGGCTGCATGCTTTGGCCTGGAAAAATGAGCTGCTGGAGCCATACTACTGAATTATTGTTTGAACATGAACAAACATCCTGTGCAAACATTTGTACTAAAACTACACAGGACAGCTGTAGACTACTGAGTAGTTACACCTCTAGAATCTAGCTGACACTCCTTTGCATGCAAATAACACCACTAACATGTGTTATGCATGGAGGGGAAAACAATCAACAAATGATATATTGCAGAGAACGGCATCATTAAAAAAGTACAATGTAAGGCTGGTTTTACTGCTCGTCACTACATCATAATCTTCCCTCAGGGGTCAGTTCTGTGGTTTATTTGTTTCCTAACTGCCTCCACTCAGAATATATAATGGTTAAGTGTGACATTTGTAAGCGTGACATTTTGTGGTTTCTTTGCTGAGGTGTGAAACGGGAAGAACAACTTAAAGTGGCATTGCGATGCACATTTACTGAAAAAAAAAAAAAGCTGTTCGTAAAGGAGGACCATAAGTGCATGTGTGAGAAGATGTTCTCTCATGCCAATAGAAATAATTTTAAGACGTGTCCTAATCAGTTAAGCCCTTGATATGAATGTGTGCATGTGAGAACAAGTGCAACACTGGATACACACCCTTTTTCTGTGTGTTTTTGAGCTGCTCCGTATGGAGAGCCTGTACCTGAATGGTGGATTTGGATCCCACAGACTTCATAAAGAGGAAACTTTCTTGTATGCACAACAAACCACATATGAAGTCTTCTCTCTTACTTATTGTAACCTGACCTGTTATTTGTCTTTTTTTTACAACAGCGAGGAGAATAGATCTGACAGTGAGGCCAAAAGAATAAGTAAACACCGATATTGCACAAAGGCAGAACTATGTGTAGAGGATCTTCTGTTTCTAATGTTGTTACCATAGATGTAGCTACCATTTCAAGCCTCACAAAACTTTAAACTGACGTGCAAATGTTGGACTACTCTTTTGTTAAACAAAGTGTGAAATAAGAAAACTTTTTACTGAATTCTTCCAATTACCTTTGCCTTGGAGTGCAGAAATAATGCATTATTTATACACTGTGTGCACATGTCTTCCCTGAACTGAGGCCTGCTCACATATATACACACATATACATACATATACACAACTCATCAGGCGAGAAATGTCTCAACCAGATAATGTTACATGAATTGCACAAGTATGATGTTGCCAAGGAAAATGGGAATTTTCGAATTTATAGAACTAATATATATATATATATATATATATATATATATATATATATATATATATATATATATATATATATATATATATATATATATATATATATATATACATACATACATACATATACACACACACATATACATACATACATACATACATACATATATATATATATACATATATATATATATATATATATATATATATATATATATATATACACATACACACACATACATACATACACACATACATACATACATACATACATATATATATATATATTTTAGTTCTATAAATTCGAAAATTCCCATTTTCCTTGGCAACATCATACTTGTGCAATTCATGTAACATTATCTGGTTGAGACATTTCTCGCCTGATGAGTTATATATTTAAATGTCATTCAAGCAACAATAATAATATTTAGTCAGACTACATAAACAATAATAGTTATACTTACATAAGCATCAGGAAAGGCCCTGTATTTCGATACTAAATTCCTCTCAGACTCAAGTTCTTGGCTCTGGAACTGGGACCCTCCATTAATACTGTTGAACAATGAAGTCTGCTGCATCTCCACGGTGCCCTCTCCACTGAAGCTCCTCTGCAGGTTGTGAGTGCCTACTGCCCCAGTACCTACACCCGTCCCCATCCCAATCCCCTGTGTCTGGCCAAACATGGATAAGGGTGAGTCTGTGGTGGTGAACGGCCTCTGTAGGTCAATTGAGCCGGTGGGGCTGAGAAGACGCACAGGACTGTTGCTGGAGGGCGGCGAGCCAATGCCCGGCAGTGGAGGCCGACTCATACGAGCGTTGGGGTCTTCAGCACCGGTCAAGGAGCCCGATGAGGTGGATGAGGAGTTCAAAAGGAATGAGATGCGCTCAAAGCGGGACCCTGCTGGTTCTGTTCCAGTGCCCTGTTCACCAAGCTCCTTCGGCCCCAGACTCATGCGATCACTTAAAGGCCCCATTTCAGGTAGCGAGCTGGTGTGGAAGAGTGGGCGATGGGCCTTTCTATTTTCCAAAGTCTGATCTATGGATGCTGACCTGTGGCTTCCAAAGATGAAACTGTTGTCCAGGCGAGAAGTAGGAAGTAGTCCGTTTCCATTCATCACTGGGGATTTTAATTCCTCAGGAGAAGAGTCAGGTGACTTTCTCATTACTAAACTGTTGGTAGCAGATGCTCTCAGGGGCAGGTTCAGGCCTCTTGTTCCAGGCTGCTGCTGGTCCTGCAGGTGAGTAAAGCAATAAGTTAAAGGATTCACCCAAGTTACAAAAACAAACAAACATATGCACAGATTTTTGTCTCTGAGATTTCTTCCTTCACAACAATATAATGTAATAATTTGCTAAGTCTGTTTCCATTGCCACTTGTTGAATTCTCTTTTTATCGATACACTAAATTTTCCACCTCAGCCAAGCATAAAATTAGTTTTCAACATTTCGACTTTCTTTTTATATTTCCGGCATTTGCACCTCTTTTTTCATGCGCAAATTAAACATTCACATTAAAAACGCACTCTGTCCCGTTACTTAGCTAATAAAGCAAATTTGGCAGAACATTTATAGAGCTATCAAAACTTAAAAACACCAGAAAAATCTGACTTAATAGAATAATAATATCAAATAATATATTTATGGCCTGAGCCTACATATAGATTTTCCTACTCCATGCAATAAAAAGGTGAAAATTACACTTTTTCAGTTGTTTTGTGAAAAATAATGTAACCCTAATTTGTAATGCATTTTGGAGATACTATGAAGGTTTTCACTTAGCAAAGACAGTTTACTGAACTTGTATCTGAATGTACTCTACCTGCTGGCTAAGCTTCATCATTTCCAGCGGTGAACGAGTGTCTCTTTGGGAATTTCTCTTCAGTCCCAGGTCAGCAGGCAGAGTGTACAGTCCTGTGAGGGACTCGGGAGGGTTGCCTGTTGCTTTCATCTTTTTTGTGGTACTGGTGAGGGAGGCAGGGATGTCAGGGATGTCATGGCTGACAGGGCTGACAGTGCTGGGAGCATCCTCGACAATAGGTGGCAGGGAGGAAACAAGGACCGGAGGAGGCCCACGTAGGCCCATGTTCCTTGGCCTTAGGGAAGGTCCCATGCTCTTCAGGGTATCCACCAGGTTATCCATGTCAAACTGGCTGGGGGAGTCTTCGTCGGGGGAGGCAGGGGGAGTGCAGGGGAGAGCTTCAGGTTCGGAGACCAGCTCCACAAATGTGGCCTTGAACACACCAGTAAAACTATCTGAGTCGCTGTCGTCTCCTTCTTTGACACTGTCGATGACGTCGTGGCTGGTTTGTTGAGCCGAAGAGAAGCTGGACTCAGGGAGCTGTGTTTCCCTCCGCAACTCTATCCTCTCTGACTCTCCCTCTCTCTGGCCCTGTCTTTCACCTGCAGGTGCAGTGGGCTCCTCCTGCTCCACCAAACTCCTCCTCCACTCATCACTTGGTGCTCCCGCTGGCTCGTTCTCATAGCTCAGATAACGTTTGGTCCTGTCACTCAGCCAGTAGCCAAGGGTAATGTGTTCCTCTGAAAAGGAGGAGGAGGTGGTACTGGAGTAGGAGCCCTCCGTTTTGTATGGTTTATACTGAGAAACACCCTCAAATCTATTCCTCCATTTGTAATCTGAGCCGATATCTGATCCATTTGATTCAGTGACAGCTGTGCTTGATTCGCTGAAGTCCACTGTATCCTGGCTGTCCTCAGTTGTATTGGCCTCAGTGATCAGAGATAATTTTTGGAAACGATATTTGGATTCATCGTCCTTAGGGGGAGACAAGTTCTTTATGGACAGTTTGGTGCTCAGGCTGCTGTAGCCTGAATTCATTTTGTCAACTGATTCTTTGTCGGCTTTAGGCGGCTGGTTTTCTAAAGCAAAGACTTCTGAAGCTGCTGTGGCCGACCTTGACTCTGTCAGGGACCTGGATAAATACAACAAAACAGACAAAGATGACAAAAACAGAATAAACAGAGCGAGAGTCTGAAGTACTGCAGTGCTTTCAGGGTGTGGTAGTCATGTAATGCCAACAATGCAAATTATAAAAAGCAACGTTGAATATCTGGACCATCAAATACAGTTTGCAAAGGTCTCATAATTGCAACAGCTGATTGACTCATTTCTTATCTGAGTTTTTGACATATAATGGTTGAAAGAATTTGAATTTCTTGTAGAAACTGGATGAGTTTGAAACAACAAAGTGAAGAACATAAATGAAGTAAAAGTTGCGGCTGGATTCACTCTACTCTGCACAAACACATAAAACCTACAAAGTTTGTGCTGGGAGGATTGTGTGCACATAAACAAAATGCTGTCAGCTCACAATTCAGGGTTACATAGTCAACACTACATTTACAGCACAATAACTGTGCTAAGCAAATTCTTTAGCAATGCACTCTGTGTTTTCTTCTCTTCTTGCTCAAGTCTCACACACACTTGCCGAGCAAGTTTTTTTTTGTTATTTTAAAGGCCCTTCTAAGGAAGGGCATTGAAAAATAGGCCATAATTGAATGCTGTGATACATCACATTGGATAATTGTTGTGCAATTATCAATGCATGCTGTGCTTGTCCCTGTTAAATAAACATTAAATGAAATGAAAGCTAGTCACACTTCAAAATGGAAGCACTAACAGCAAAGTTACATCAGATAAGAGCATCCAGAAACCGAGCTGCAATATAGCTGTGTGTGTGAGAGTGATGATGAGAGTTGAATTATGGGCATTGTAGTAGGTAGTGTTTTTGAAATATTCTGTTGTACAGATATGTATGTTTTTACATCTGCAAACATTTTCTTGAAAGCCTGGACAAAAGCCAAGTAGGAATCTATTCATTTTAATGTAGACATTAACGCCTTAAAATCTGAGTGTGTATGTTATGACAATTGTTCTGCTTATGAGAAGTGTTCTCTATTCTTGAAATCAGGATCTGGTTTCTCCTAATTTGTGGACTCTTGAAAAGCCATCTACGCTGGGCATATTTGCATGCACAAAACAATCATAAAAATGTAATCATCACCATCAGCATTGTTTACCGAACATAAAAAATGCATTAAATTGAATGTCAAGAAGCTGTCATATGCCAAGCAGTAATCATGGGTTGATCTTCCATCAGTGAATCATTTGGCCTTTAACACATCATTAAACTCTGCTCTCTGTATCACAGAAAAAGTTTCAGGTAACGGTACCATCATAAACTTGTGGCAAAAGGTTTTGTGTTGTTCTCACAGACTGCGTGGGTGACTAACAGTAAAAGGGGAAAAGGTTGTGAGACTACACAAATACTGTAATGCACATCCTGACTCACTGTCATTAAACATGTGACACACATGAATGTGATGCCCTATGTGGATTATTCAAAAGGTCATGAGAATATAATTGCTTAACAGCATCACCTGCTACTTTACAAAAAGAAAACTTATAAAAGGTCACAACTAGACAGGTATTTCTTTATTCTCTTTTTAAAATCTAATCAAAATGCTTTTTGAGGTAAAGTATTTAATACAAATAAAAAAAATAAATGGTTGTTTTACATGAAAAATTTCAAGGTTTTTTTTCCAAGAGATTGTGCATTGAAAAAATGTGAGTATCAGTGGCCCTGAAAAGACTCGTCTTCACACACTGCCCACATAGAATGAGTCACTCTCTGTATCGGTTTTGGTTCTGCAGATCCAGGCCAAAGGTCATAGAGATCATTGAGAGTCGATAGAGACGGTGTGATCAAATTAACACAGTGGTTCATTTTCCCTGGTATCATAAAAGGCAACACTGGCTCTACATAACAAATGAGCACTAAACCGCAAACTTGAGTGAAGTTACCTTTTCTAAGGTTAATTAGATATTTTTCACCAGAAGGCAGCTACTCTTGATTGCTGATCTCTCATCTAAAATAAAAATCTACAAATTGCACAGATATTAGCAGATATTATTTATTCTTGTAAACCACTTTATTCACAATTTTTTCGATGACCCACAAAGGTTTGGTTGTCAGAAGAGCGGGGGACACAATGAAGTAAATATATGCAATTTCACAGCCTATAGCACTTATATCGCAGTATATGCTCTTTAATCCCTGCATTTATCCTCTAACAATATCTAATTATAAATACCTCATACTTTATGATACACTATAAAGACAGTGCTTTACTAAAAGAATTTTTTAATATACAAGTTGTAAACCTGAAATATTAAAAGTAAGCGGGACAAGAAAAACAGGACTTGGATCATGCCCCTTGGTATACGATTTATTATTTTAACAATAAATTCAATAAATGTATATTATCTATGTATTTATTTGTTACATTTTGTTTTACAAAGTTAGGAAATCAATGTTTAAGTCAAGTCGGATGTTGCCTTACACATAAAAAAAATGATCCCAGTCACTTCCATATAGTGAGGCATACAGCTTATTTATTAAACACTGGTTTTGGATAGGTATTAAAAATCGGCCAATACCCAAAGCCCAGGTATCGGTATCAGGATGGAAAAAGTCGGATTGGTTCATTCCTACAGTTACCTATACAGGCACACATGTAAATCACAATACATGCACACACATGTGCTAGAACATGTACCAGCCTCAAAGAGGACCTACGAGTCCTTATGTACTAGTACACGGAGCGATACTTGGGAAATGTGAGCGTTGCACATGAAAGGAAAACGTCTTATGCGGTTATTTATGAGCATGGTATAATTTCAGCTCTCTGACTCATCCGGTTATGCAGCTCTGAGAATATCAGATAACAATATTTGCATCTCCATGTCATTTCTTAGTAAATGGTAAGGTGAAAGAATATGTTGGAATGTAGTCACCATACACACTGTACACTAAGCATAACATGCCAATCAATAGTTAAAAAAGCATTCCTTTTGTTTTAAATATCCCCTGTCAAGCCATCTTAGTCAGAGAGTGACAAACGTGCAAACCAAAAAGGTCCAGCTGGATGCTTAGAATATTTTACTCTTTTGAAACAAAAATCCAAATCTTTCGTTTGGATTTCTACCATCGGTCTGGCTGTCAAACAGAGATTTACTGAGCTCAAGGAGAAGAGTTCAAGTATAGTTTACACAATCAATAATCACGGTGTTAAAGGTACTCTAAGTGATGTCACGCGTTTTTTAGGCTACAACATTTTTTGTCACATACAGCAAACCTCTCCTCACTATCCACGAGCTGCCTGTCCCCTGAACACACTGTAAAAAAAAAAACGTGGTCTTTGTAGACCGCCCAGGGTCCACAAACACCAACAAAAACAAAGTGGCCAACCTGGACCACAAAAACATAACAAACCATATTCCAGCGTTCAGCCAACAACCAACAAGAAGGATTTAGGGTGGGGGTTGTGGGGGGGGTTGGTTCGCTGAAGCCCGGAAGGGAGGGGACAGGATGAGGAGGAGGGAGGGGCGAGCTAGTTTTGTTTTGTTTGAAAATACTTTGAACGTCAACAAGAATAACGTCTCCCAACATCGCTTAGAGCACCTTTAAAAGGTAACTGCAACCATTATTAATCCACTGCCCTGTGTTTAATCTATTTAGCGTGACTCCTTGTTAAACATTCTCTTTACATCTTGAAGCATTAGCAATGAACGCCCTGTCCAGACATATAGGTTTAACATTAAAGTGGAACTCCACTGTTTTCACACATCAGTCTGTTTACAAGTCCCGGGGAAGCACTATTACACAGGTGAAAAAAAGTCGTATAAAACCTTTTGTTGCTGTAGAGGGAGCTGCGCAAGTTTTAAAATAAAAATAAATCTGGGGGTGTGGGGACTTCTATTGCCCCGTCCTGCACCCGATTCTCCAAACTGATGGCACTCGAATTGCTTTGTGGATAGTCTACATCCACAACGTTCCCCTTCCAGGATTGCTCCGGTGCCGCTGGAAATTCTGCCGGATTTCACTCGTTTTGGTTACCTTCCGCTTTCTTTGTGTTGGAATTTTAAACTCCGGTGGATTTATGAGGACTATGGTTAACTGCTCCTCAGATCTCTGCAGGGTAAATCCAGACAGCTAGCTAGACTACCTGTGGCTCCGTCCGGCGCTTAGCCAAGACGATTGTGATTGGTTTAAAGAAAAAAATGCCAATAAGCCAGAGCACGTTTTTCTCCCATCCCGGAATGCTGTGTGGACTAGCCAGACCCTCCTCCGCAGCGCTGTGGAGGAAGGCCTGGCAATGCAAGACTACATTGCGGATAATGAAGGCAGCAGCTTTGTGAAGGAAGAAGAATGCATGGAATAAAAAGGACGATATCTCTGGGTTTGCTGCATACATTTTTATATTTTGTTTGTCTGTTGTTACCTGACTTTAGTTAAATAGATATAGCATACGTTTATATTCATTCAGTGAGAATTAGGGTCTATAGTTCCCTGAAAGGTGGTCAAAGGTGGACCTCCTGCCGAGGTCCCTATTTTGACACTTTACAACTATATTTGACACTTTACCTTTAAATACTTTTACTTACTGTTGTACAACTGTCGACACACTGTTTTATTTATATATATATATATATATATATATATATATATATATATATATATATATATATATATATATATATATATATATATATATATATATATATATATATATATATATATATATATATATATATATATATATATTTTATATATTTATATATATATATATATATATATATATATATATATTCCTATCATTATGCATACTGTATACATTTACTACATTCCTGTTTATATTCAGTTTCTTCATTTACAATTACAGTCTAATTTCTATTACTTACATTTTTTTAAATATATTTTATCTTTTAATTTAATCTGCACTATTTTATGTTTAGATTCTCATTTTGTATTTACTTATTTATTTTTTATACATATTAAATTAGCATTGTTGGAGCTTAATACTTAAGATTTCCATTGCCAACGTTTACTCCTCTGTAATGGTTAAATGCATATGATAAATAAAGAACTGTAACTGACACGGAGTCCGGAGTGAGACAATGCAAAATGAAAGATTGAAATATTTCTGTTGATTAGAAACAAGTGTTGAATGGTGTTTAAAAAATTTGCATAGGCTGAGCCTCTACAGAAGTGACAGACAGGCTCAAGGCAACAGCCAAAGCCATGTGTGAAGAAGTAGACTTCTGTCAGGTGATTTGCAACAATAGAAATTCTCCACGAGTTTGTCATTCCACTCGTATTTCTAGTAAGCTGTTAGACAGCCAGTCTGTCACACATGAAAGGAAAACAAATGACAAAGTTCAGTGGCAGAGTTTTGACTAAAGACATACAAGGGGCTCAACCGGCTACAGGTCTTATCCTAGCAGAAAATTCTTCAAAGTATTGAGTCTCTCTCTGATTTGGGTAAAGAAAGAAAAGAAACCCCAAGGAAAGCAAATTGGTGGATCTAATTCTAAAGCTAGGACATGGAAATATCAGTTTCACTGCCTATCTTGTTTGGATGCCCAGTGTTATGCCTCATGACACTACTACAGAAGAACCCTGTAAGATGGGTGGGGCTGGCCAAATGCCTCGTCTGTCAATGGCATCAGCATGCCTGTTCACCACAAACTGTTTTTTTTCCAAGTGTATGAGTTTGTTGGCAAGTTATTGAACAAAAACATCTATGAAAATGATCATACAGGCACACACCTACAGCACTAAAACATCCCCTTCTTTGTTTTAAATTCATTCAACAATATTTGCTATAGCGTAACCAGTATCTTTAACCTTGACTCAACCAGTAAATAGTTCCACAAAATTTGTTCTTTTGAGTTTTACCAAAACAGAACACTGTTTGGCATATAAAAGAAACCTTTTAATGCATGAATAAAAAGAAGGATATGAAGTCATGGCTTAGGAAACTACCTACATTTGGTTCTCCTATTCTGATTTACATGTTTAGTTTTCCTATCTGATGAGCCTACTCCGTCTTCAATTTCTATGTGTGAAAAAGACATGCCTTTGCTGCCATCTTGTGATGTAAAAAAAGTACAAAAGAATATGGTCCCTCATAAACTGGAATACTTAAGGATAATATAGGATAATAATATTCATAGGACTAAATTAGAAGTCATATTTATTAAACTATTTAAAATGGACACCAACAAGCTATATGTAAGTGATTTGAGCATCAAATGCCCCATTACCTGTGCAACTAGTTGCACAGCAGTACAAATATTGTAGAAAGAGCTATTTATACAGTATACGTACATCTAGTGATGCATGCAAAGTCACCAAGTTCCTTTATATTGTGAGTAGAGTGAAGCAGAATAATAATGCACTAATTTAAGTTCCTACTGTGTTTACATAACGTAGCAACAGTTGATCTGCACCTGTCATCGTGTCCCCCAAATTCCTCTGAACATCTTATCTTTCTCAGACATCTATCTTCTCCATCATCCGCCACAATAAAAGGAAGCTTTGGTCTTTCCCTGCAACTGTTGACACTTTCAACATACCAAACAAACCAGTAGCATCAAGGAAGCACATTACTATGCACAACAACACACGCCCAAATACTGCAGCTCGTCCTGCAACTTTCCCAAATATGTTGTATGGTCACAACCTCAAACTTCTTTACTGTTTTTACTTATTCCTGTTTATTCTATTGCTCGATCAAAGGCCATCTTCAGATAAAACGTTGTTACAATGCCAAAACATAAATTGTGTTATATAATATATATAAAGGTGTTGAAAACATTCTGGCATGAGACCTAATGCTGCATGTGTCAGGAGATGTTATGAAGCAAAAATGGATTGTGATTTTATGAGTATGTTTAGATAAAGTTGTAAACATTTATTGCAGTGATGAGAACAATGAGAGTTGTGTGTCTCTGCTCCTGTGATACTCCCAGAAAAATTTAAATAGCAAGCATGAATTTAAACCCCCTCACAGATCCTGTGATGGATGTTCTTCAAATGACCCCAACATTCTGTATTTATTAGTAGTTAGTACAGGAGGAGGCTGGGGAGATGGAGGCAGTTCATATTGCTGGTAAGCATGCGGAAGCAACAACTGCCAAAATTGTTCCGTTTGCTGTTCATATGGACTGCTTAACTCATATTGTCCATATGTGTATGGGAAATTAGACTTTTAATTTATACTCTTACCAAAGTCAGTATCAAACATTGACCCAGTTTAGGCTTGGAATGTGGCTGTAAAACTTGGTTTGTTTCTTCATGAAGACCAGCAGATGTGGGTGGCCTAAATTCATGTCACTAACAATAGAGTAGTATATCAAGTTAAACATGGAAGTGATGCATTTATCCATATTGTGATAAGAGCTTAAAAAAAAAAAGAATTATCATTTCATTGTTAAGTTGACATGCAGAAACATTTTTTGGCAATACATTTGATTTAATCATGTATGTATAATGTATTAAGCAAACCTTTGCTGGTTACAGCTTCTCAAATCTCAGGATTTGCTGCTTTTCTCTGTTTTATATTATTGTAAACTGAATATCTTTGAGTGTTTAATTGTTGGTTGGACAAAAGAACCTGGAGACATCACCTTAGCCTCAGAGAACTTGTAATCACTAAAATTGTTCTATTACTGTAAACCAGAGATCTTCAACAGGGGTCCAGGACCTCTAGGGGGTCCTCAGAGTTACTTTAGGACTAATGTAACCAAAGTAAACTATTTTTATGTTTTGACAAAAATTAGAATGTCTTACCATGAATCCAACATATAATTAGCAAACATAAATCAGCCTATTTGTAAAATAAAAAAAAATAAATAAAAAAAATAACACTTACTTACTGGCCTCTAGGTAAGGTGGTCTCTAAAGTAGCCATCCACAGATACAGGTAATCCTAAAGATTCACTATGCCACATGTATGCTCAACATTAAACTATGATTTATAAAATCATGCCAACAATTATTATTTTATTAGCTTAGTATTCTATATACTAAAAAGGTATGTAAAAATGCTTTAGGCCACCCACACGTTATTGTAGGCCCAGTTTAATATGCAACTTCATTTTATACAATATATGTAATAGGGGGTCCCTGATCTGTCTCTCTTAGGGGTCCTTGCCTTAAAAAATGTTGAAGACCCCTGATGTAAACGATAATTAAAATAATCTTTAGTTGAAGTTAAAGATGTTGAGTATCTGGAGATGATCTGCTTGTAAAAAGCTGACTTTTGTTTTAATTTAAAGGATTTAATTTATTGCTTTTTATGCTTTTAAGAGAATCATTTTCCATCACATTGTCTTTCATGTTTTGTAATAAAAAATATGCAGTGTATTGAACCATGAACATTGTATTGTGTATTGTACCAGACTGTGAACTGACCTACAAATCAATACTGTACCCTTATTGTACTGAGTGATAGCTCAGGATTGAAAAAATAGAATGGACTATTGGACTAGTCACGTGGACGACACACACTCCTTGGATTAGTTAATCTGAGTTATGTTACAGAGCTAAGGGTATGTCACAGGGATCCTGGGTTATATCACTTATATACAGGTATGTACAATTGACAGCTCTGTTGTAGGGGTGTGGGAAAAAAATCAATACAGTGTGGTATTGTGATATTTTCCGTGGCAATACTATATCGATACATAGGCGCTAAGTATTGATCTTTTATTATTTATGTGTTGGTCAGTTTGTCTGCTTGACAATCCCATTTCGCAGCAATAAAATCGAAGTGAGATTGTATCTTTTTAGATAAAACAGATGTTGACAAAGCAATATATTGCAGAATATTGCAATATGTTTAAAATCGCAATAATATCGTATTGTGACAGAAGTATCGTGATGATATTGATAGTGAGGCCTCGGGTGATTCCCACCCCTACTCTGTTGGTAAACAAGGCAGCTCATTCACTGCTGACTTATACCAGAGGAAATGTTCAGCCAGCGCACATTTCAGGACCTAGCCAAACAGTAAGGCGAGAAAGTTAAGGTTAATTATTTAAAGTGTATCATCTTGGCTAAAGAAGTATACTGCTTTACAGTAACAACAAATCAACGCTTGCTTATGTGTCTAACATTCCCCTTGGGCTACATGTTGTACATTCCAGGACAGAAGCTACAGACCTGCAATTTCCTAAATTTCAATTCAATTCAATTCAATTGATTAAATGACAGCTTTCAATTTGTAAGTTAAGGACTATTAAATTAACTTCATTCACATACATTGTTTATGTTGAGTTTTAACTCCAGAACACTTGCAGCCCTGGACTCAAGCTTTTTTTCAAAGAAGATAAGACTCTCCACTTACCCCTGATTCAGGTCGGGTTGCACTTCTGCCGGATGCCCGTGTCTCTCTGATCGTGTCTCTTCGGGATCAGGACTGTGTGTGTCTGCGTTCGGGGCTGACAGCTCGACTGTCAACCGTTCTTGCACCGTCTTGGTACTGTCTGTGATCTGAGTAATTGTATCCACCCACTCACTACGCTGTGGAGCCCTATTGTGTTCAATCTCTGTGGCATCTGATTGCAGCTCAGCGCTGCGCGTCAAAGTGCCTGTGACAACCTCTACTCCAGCAGACGTATCTGTGACTGCACTAGCTGTAGTGTTACTGCTGGTTTCTATGCTGTATTTGTTCACTTCACCTATTTTGGCTGCCTGTGCAGTCAGTGAAACTTGCTCTTCTGTCTCTCTAAATCTGGGTGTGATTATGTCTTCCTCTCTTAGGTTACTGGAAGCAGCATGCATGTATTCAGAAATCATGATGTCTTTGTGAGACAGATATTGTATCCCCTGACTTGGGAGTCGCTTCCCTCCATTAAGGGGGTCTTCTGTTTCCAAATCCTTGGTCCAGTTCCCCTCTGACTCCTCCCCCTGCTCAAGCGGCTCACTGGAGGGTTGAGCAAAGTTGCATACCATCAGCGTGTTCACCTGCTGAACCGGTGTGGCCGGTATCTCCTCCTTTCTCTCTTCCTCCCCCTCTTCTTTCACCTGTGGCAACACTGTGGTCTCTACTTCTTTCTCGTGACTCTTTGCATCATTGCCTACAAGAAACTGAGATGTTTCAATCTCCTGCACTTGAGCCTCTGACCTCTGACCTCCTACTTGTTGCTCCACTTCGATTCGGCTATTGACACCCTTTTTCTCTTCTTCATTGGCCATTTTGCCTCCTTCATTCTGCATCTTAACAATTACCACCCGAAATTTTCCCTCATCTCTGTCTCTTATCCCTCTTTCTGCAACCTCCCCCTGCTGTGGAAACTCACGCAGCCCGGCCTGTTTCACCCCGTCTACCACGGAAAGTTCTTCCCTTTTATCCACCGTGTACATCTGCTCATCCCCGCTCTCCTCTGCGTTGTCCTCTTCAGCACTGTAGTAGATCTCCATGACACTGCCATCATCTGATCCTAAACTCAGATATTCTGGACTTAAAGGCCCATCAGACCCGTCCCTTTGTCCGGAAGGAGCAGAAAAAGTCTCTTTTTTTTCAAATCTTATTTCAAGATGCTTTGCTGCACTCATTTTTTCAGGTACGGGAGAAGGACAGACAGGATCAGCACTCGCTTCGTCCATGACTAACTCTTTGACTACAATTACTCTCCGTTTGGAGTCCGTAACCTGAGTGTCTGCCCCTTGGGATGTTGCATAGTCTGAAACAAGAGGGGAGGAGCTTTGAACCACAGGGGCTGACCTGTCTTGAATGAGGCTAAAACTGTCTGATTTCACCTCTGAAAGGGAGCGGCCCGGCTCCGAGTGAGGAGTTTTATCACGGTCAACAAAACCTGAATTGAGAGAGGGAGGTAGATATCTGTGGTAGGTATATGGGTCTCTTTGAGGCTCAACAGCAGTTTGGTAAGAAGTAAATCTGGAGCTCTCGCGAGGAGAAATCACCTTTCTCTCGCTAAAGGTGGCTTTTAGGTTCGTATAATCCCCTACAGCATCATCCATTCTGCAAGGAGTAGAGTCAAACTCATGTGAAGCTGACAGGCGAGAGTAAACATTAGTTTCTGTGTGACATTCATTAAAGGTTTTAACCATGACGGGTTCTGATCTTGTGTTAGGATGTCTAATCTCGGTATGGATTTGAGGCGACGGGTTTGAGAGGGATGACAATACCTCTGAGGTAAAACTCTGCGGGAAAAGTGACTCATACAACTCTCCATAAACTGCATCTGAACTGACAGAACGAGCACCCTTCTTCCCATTAACAGCCAAGTTTGTCTTGACACTTTCGGGAATTGATCTCTCAGTGCGAGAAATTGAGACTTCTTGATGGACAGAAGCAGAGTCTGAGTTGAGTTGAGCTGGCTTGTCAGCCTGAGGAACAGGGGTTGACTCTGCAATTGCGGCGGCACTTTTAGAGTCAACACTTGCCAGGGAGAGTTTGCAAATTTGAGTTGTACTGTCATCTACATCAGGGGCATCGGGTTGATGATGTGATAATGTAACTCTGATGGATTCAGTAAGAGAGATCTCAGTTTTCGTGCGAGACTGCTGGAGGATGTTATTATCACACGGGCCGTTGCTAAAGGAGACAGAGTCAACAACTGCCGCTTTTTTATCTGAGGTGTCAAGCAAGTTTGGAGGCTGGCTAGCTGGAAGGCTAGGCACAGTCTGGTTATTGGCATCAGAGGTGGTTTCTGTACGAGACGTGGAGGCAGGTGGATTGGGGTTATCATGCACGGGAATGTTCTCTTTCTCCTCTGATGAGTCTGGATTATCCAGCTGCACCTCAGGGATGGTAGCAATCGGTGCTTTTTGCGGTTCCTGATACACATCAAGAACATTGGAACCATTTGTCAGAGGTTCCATCGCATTTAGTTCGGTGTTTAAGTCAACAGATGACTGCGATTTGTTAGGGAGAGTGAAATATGATTTTGACTGGTTTGTGGCCACAGTGGGAGGAGAAGAGATGTCGAATGTATTGCTAGTGTCGAGCTCTGGTTGAGACATGCTGAACATTGTCTTTGTGTTGGCCTCATCCAACTCCATCTGACTGAGGTCCGTAGGAGTCTAGAAGAAGATCATTTACAGAATTTGCATTTGTAGATGTGGATAAGTTAGCCCCAGTTTGCATCCCTCTTGTTTTATCATTACAATCCAAAGAGCTAAGCATTATGTCATTCAGAAAGATAAATCCCTGAACTTTCAAAACTGATAGTCTTTCTAGAAACCTTTGATGTGCAATAACTACTTTTTGGGGCAGGGTAACTAGTGAAGGCAACATTGACATATCATCACCTTTTAAGTTAACTAGGGTACTTGTTAGCAAACAGTTGCATATTTATACATCTAGTAGTTAGTAGCAACATTATTATTCATTTGGAGCGGTGTTTGTGGCCACCTGGTGAATGTAAGTCACTGGAACATTTATTCATTAAAAGCAGGAGAGTGAGGAAAAGTGAGGAAAATGTATTGGTCACAGAATTGAGGAAAAACACACAGGGAACGGGCTTACCTCCTCTTGTTTTTCAATGTCAGGTCTATGAAGGCCAAAAGCGCTCTTAGAGATATTTCCTTTATCATTCTTCTTCTTCTTTGTACGCCCAAAGGAGAAGGTAGTAATCCTTTTTGGCTTACGGAGGTCCAACTCTGAGTAGCTGAATTCTTTGCCCTGAGAGGAAGAGGGAAGGATGGAGGGATGGACAGTGAAACAGGAAGAGAAGGAGGAAGAAATGCAAGACATTGAATTTCAAGAGAAATATTAAATCTTAAGAAAATAAACATAAAATGTTATCAAAAGCATGTAAAATATATTGCCTTAAACAAGACTGTATATTATGATTAATAATTGAGTGTAACTTTTATGACCTTTTATTAAATAAAAAATAAACTGAAAATACATACCCTACATACCAAACATACCTAACCACTGTGAAACCCTTGCCATGGGTTAATTAACCTCCAAACAATGCCTCTTTGAGTCACAACAATGAAAAATCATTCCACCGAACACATTATGACAAACAAGGAAAAGAGCTGACACCCTAACTTCATTCCAAGCAGCATAATCTGCTCCACCCTGAAAAAAATTAAAGACTAATAGAACACAATCTACTTAACCTGGTACTGCAGTTGCTGGCTCAAATACTGTGAATTAGAGGGCCTTTGAGGGTATTCTTCTCCATTATACTGTTATATAGCCTGTATTTACAGTATATAATAGACTTACAGCAAATATAATCTGCAGCCAGAGAGATTCAGTTTATCACCAAATAATTTTGACTGCTTAGTTTGGGTACATAGATTTTGAAGTACAAGTCATGACCGAGCCATTATTGAAATAAGTATAAAAGTATCTTGAAAGAGCACCTAGTATGACCCAGCTATCTTAACCAAGTGGAGCTTCATGAGCAGGGCCACACCTCAAACACATCTCTTCCAGCATTCCTATAAATATCCACCTAACAAGATTCAAGATTTTCTTTATTGTCATTGTAACCCTCTCTCTCATTCGCTCTCGCATTCTGCGCCCCTCCCACCCCGTTTATTTCTTGCTCTCCTTTCTCCTCTCCATAGGAGAGGAGAAAGTCGTGCCCGGGTACAATGGCAGATTCCCTACCATAGTTTCCCCACAACATAGTCACCAATCCGATATCAACAAGCGACTTCACCTCATAAACCAATCATCTTTCATTAATAAATTGTTTAAACATATCTGGTTATTGGTGTGGTCCTGTGTATAAAAGACACAAAAATGTGCTCCTGCAGGGAAACACTAATTGCAAAGATAGAGGTGATGCTATTCTGGTGACTACGTGCAAATTTTTTGTAGAGCCGCGATGACAAAGAAGAATGGAACAGGAGGCTGTCTGTCATGCCACCAGTTTTCTAACTGGGTGTGCCTGTCAAATTCTTCCTTCTGCGATGGATAATTTGGAAAGTATGACAAGCAAAGACAACAATCACAGTGGAGTCTTAGCTGAGACTGTATGCGGTGGACAGGGTAACTCTGCAATGTTAGACACATCTAAAGTCTAGTACATTAAGGTGTCTGTGCATAAATGAGTACTAAAACTTAACCAAAGATTACAACAACAAAAATGCCACACACAAAAATTTTAACTGTTTTTGTTTAAAATTTAATTTATTTTTTATTGATTACTGTGAATCCACTAATTCTTACTGTATCTATCTACAGGTCCTGCTATTAAAAACTGGTTTTCATTTTAGTTTAACATAAAGTTAAGAACTTTTGAAATAAGAAATATGAAGCATTGAATGAAGCATTGAATTCCATAAGCAAAAAATCCTTATCTTTGAGCCATTTTTGTCCATAAATTAGTCTTTCAAGTCTTACTTGAGGGGAAAAAATAAATCATACAACTTTTTAGCATTAACCATTTTCACATAATTGTCAGTTGTAGTCAGAGTGCTTGCTGTTCAGCAAAAGTTATACTGTATTGGCTAACTTTAAGGTTGTCAAGTAGGCAAGAAAGAAACCACAGCTGTTAGGTGGCCACATGATAACGTATTAGTTATGATGATGAGTGGACATGTTATCACTGGTGACAAATACACAATGTAAATAACATTCAGCTCCCTCCTGGGACACTCAACAAGGGACCTGTAGCAGTCCTCGTTAGTGTTAAACCTGACCAACTAAGGCCAATGGGATGCTCTTTTCTACTGATAAGTGGGATTACTTTCTTCACATGTCATATGTCCTACAGGTCTAAGCTACAAAGCAGTCAGATCCAAATTGATCGTCACCACAACGCTGCTGCTTAGCAGAGCACTGGTGCCCTCTTCTGGAGGGAAATAAAAATGATTTGGTGTATTTCTCCTGTTTCTCGGTCTAACTCTGTGTCATATTTACGACAGGCATACCTGGGAATTAAGACCAGAGTAATGCAGATATAATTAAACCATATAATTGTGGACATTAAATGCAATAATCACAAATTACATGAAATTTGAACAGACTGTGTGCAAAGACATACTGTGCTGTGTGTGTTATTTTCTGAGGTATGGTACCCTCTAGAGTGAAGTCCTGTCTGTTGGTCACCTGCAGCCAAGTGTATGTGTTTTTGTGGGTGTAACCCAATTGAGATTATAGGAGTGGTTATTAAGTCTAAGTGTGGTTAAATAACAAATGATAAATAAAGTAATATGGTAAAGATTGTGCTTATTTTCAAAGTGCAGTTACAGTTATCTGTGAGTGTGTGCTTGGGATAATTGATGGGTTAAATAAGTGATTACCAAACTTTTTCTGCAGGGCCCCCCTTTTGTAGATAAAAATATTTTAAGCAAGTAAAGCTAAATTTAAAGTCTCTTTCTTTATTTATTTGTGTACGTGTAAAGGAGTCATGATTGTGAAAGCAAGACCCTAAGGGAGCTTCTACAAATTGAAGGTGGAATGGGGTCCTATAATCACTAACGGGCCATTATGCTTAACTTTCACTAAAAATTTTCCCCCCAGGACATTCTTGTTCAGACAAGTTTTAAAATCTTTAGAAGGCCGTGAGAAAACCTATAGGCCTGTTCTGCTATCTGAGAGCCAAACACGCATATGAATAAACCCATGACTAAAATATGAAAGACATTGCAAGTGTGTCTTGTATTTTAGGGATGATAATATAAGACTAAAGCTCAACACAACATTAGTCCACATGTCTCAACCTTTTAAGAAACCAGAGTGAGAATGCTATTTTTAAACTTTAAAGCTTTAGTGCGTAACTTTTTTTATATTAATGAACGTCCGTGACATTCAAGCCATGGCCAAATGAGTTGATACAAAGCTCTTTATATTTCTCAGTCTGGCTATGCAAATACCTCTTCTGAAGAGACCATCATGTTTTTTTCCTCTGTGTTCTTGGCTACTAGCAACTGCGTGGAGGAGGGGTGGGGGTGGTGGGCGATCACGGAAGGCTTGTATCATGTGGATGCACTAAGTAATGACAGTTTTGTTGTCATTACTTAGATTTCCTCAAGGGGGAGACAGTAACTAAGCACTATAGCTTTAAACAGAGTAAAATGTTTATCTTGTCTTAAAGGGATAGCTTGGACATTTTGAAGTGGGGCTGGATGAGGTACTCAATCCATAATCAGTAATACACTGACTATGAAAAAGTACCTCATACAACCCCACTTCAAAAGATCCAAATTATCCCTTTTATTTCAGAAAGTGTATAGAGTTTAAAACCCTGTCTGGATCAGTCAAATCATGTGAACATTTTGTGCTAAAGACATATTTTACTGGTATACAGTATGCTAAAAAAGATATTCCCCATTCAGAACTAATGAGGAAATTGGTAATGCTTTCAGGAAAAGGCAAAGCAGTAAGTTTAAAAACTGGTTATCAGTCTGGCAATCAGCCATCAGCTTTTGATTGCCAAGGTTGACTCATTTTCATTGCTTATAATTATGGTCATAATGCTCCTGTGTAATTAAAGGTCATATTTTATTTATGAATGATGATCTCCATGATGCTTAAACTGAATTTACATACCACGAATACTGTACAACATACAACTTCTTTCAGTCTTCATTATTGCCTTTTCTTACATACAGCTGCACTCCCAGTCATCAGAGGAAGGCGGATCCCTCTTGAAACTGCCTCTCCTGAGGTTTGTAACTTTTTTTTTTCTAAAAGTATGTTTGTTTTTTGTTTAGTTGGGAAGGCTCTGCAACCAATGCTGGTGGGGTCCTATAAAGCTTAGTGGAACATTATAAGTGATATCTGCCTAAAACACACACTGTAACCAATGTTTCTGAATTTAAATTACCCAAAATAACATTCATTACTTAGTTTGTTAATGTAAATAAGACACACAGTATTTACCCTACTTTCACACCATTCATCCAGTACAGTTTGACACACAGACACAAAGGGATGAGTGGCTTCATGTCTGCAGCACATTTGTATATTCGAAGCTTACTTCCAAATTCAGACTAATGCTCAAAATATTGAGTTGACTGCGTGACTGACCTTTGACCTCGGTGCGGTGCCATAGAGAGAAAACCTCTTGTCGTCCGGGGCGATGTTGTCGGCCCAGGCCTCTCCATCCTCGGCAGTGTTACTGGGCTCAGCAGCACTGAGGGGTACACTGTTAAAAACATGAAATCAGTGCAGTCTCTACTAACTGAAAAATACATTAGCTTAATTTGTACTTTCGAATGTTTCCTGCAGCAGAAACAAATGTGTAAATAATGTGAGCTTTGAAGGGCTGTCTGGTCAAACATCTGACACGTTTAAGTTATGTGAATAAAGACAACCTTTTTATAATAAATGAATGAGTTAATATGCAATATACAGTACAGTATACTATAAAAATGAGGTAGTGCATGAGGAAAACTATACATATAAGTCATCCTGTGCAGTATAAGCAGTGATTTTAAAAAGAGAAGAAATATGCTGCTTAGCTAAATAAAGCAGTGAATCATCGCTTAGGGAATGTTGAATTGAACCGGCTAAGCAGAGAGCAGAGTTTATTTTTCTTAGCACACGTTCCATGTTAAGTATGACTTTTCCATAGAACAAAGGCTTATTATGCCATTAGGACAACATTAATAAACATACAAACTTGCTAGGAAGCTACATGACCTAAAATAATAAACTGGTATCTAGAAGCCTAAATAAGAGTATTTAATTTGGATAATTACATTTTTGTCCACTTTGTTGCAAAACAACAGGCTTTTGGCTTTGTTCAGTCATCAGAATTGTTTTACAACTCATGTCTTGGGACATACGGTGTCAGTGTGAGGATGCAGGGGCTTTAAAGTCAACAGAGTGGCTCCATAAATAATCATGAGCTATCATCACCTTAAACAATGGTACAAAAGCTGTTTTCCTTTGCACAACTGGATGAAACAGGAAGTCAAATGACAAGCAAACAATAGCAGCAGCGCCACAATTTAATAGACCACTGTCTGTGACTTCAAAACTCGTACATACTCACAAGTGTGCACATAGCAAACATGCACACCATTTGCTGTTATGCATAGGGCTGTGCCATTGATCGAATTTTGATCGCAATTTCAGCTCCTAATGATCACAAAAACAATGTAATTGAGGAAAAACATTATTATTTAGCAAAATAAATTTTGCAGGTAAACTCTTATTGTGTCTTGTGTTCTGAATGGGAATTCAAAAAGTCCAATGGAAAAAGTATTAAGGGAAATTTCACAGTTTTATAGGTTCAATAAATGCAACATCTTTCAAAAAGTCAATGAGTAATCTTGTGAAATAATCAAATTTCAATATTGACCAAAAATAATTGTGATGATTTTTCCCATAATCAAGCAGCCCTAGTTGTGCAGGTAGGAGCGATCTTTTCCTGTACCCATATACTGTAGGTGACAACACAGGCCGGCTACATTAGGCCTTTAAACATGGCAGTTACTGTGCCGACTCTTCCATGTTTAAAGGCCTAATGCAGCTTTAACATTTGGGGGTTTACATTGTTATATAATTTGAGAGCCTCACGTGGACACAAATACAAGCAAAAAGTAAAACAGACAGACAAACACACTTGACTTGAATATTTTAAAGTGGGGTTGTAAGAGGTACTTATCTATAGTCAGTGTACAGTAGATTGCGGTCGGCACACTATATTTAGAATATTTTCAGCGCTTTACCTTGCTTTCAGACAGCCCTCTCGGACAAGGAACTGAAGCTGTTAAATATATACCAGACTCCCTTGACAAAAACTGTATTTTTTGTGATAAAAGATGTCCAGAAATAAGAGCATAAGTCATATCTTTGTCCCTAGGTGACGTGTGTTTACATGTAAACACAAAGAAGCATGCAAAGCCTTTTGTTCTGTGAACTTGCAACACCAACACCTGCCATTCTGAAAAAAAGAATCTTGATTTGGATAAAGTTCAACAGGATGTACCTGAGAGATGAGAGTGCTTTCTTTACTTTCTCTGGCTGTGCAGTAAAATGTGGGAACGTTTGTTTGCATAAGAACAAGATTGATTGATTGATAGAGAGAGGGAGGGAGGGAGCTGAGGGGGGGGGGCCGGGGGAAAAAAACCCCCAAAACAACTTAATAAAAAACCCGGGGAACCCAGGGCCCCGCCAGGCCGCGTGTTTTAGGCACCATCTCAGTCACCTTACAGGAATAGTTGAACATGTTTGAAAATATGCTACTTGCTGTATAGACAAGACTGGTATCCATCTTCACATTTAACTCCAGGCAAACACATACATGACTCTTTCCTCTAAAATCCTGTTGGATGACCCTTAACTGAAATATCAAAGCAAAAATTTATTCTCTACTTCCTTTCCAGAAGCTCAAACAGTCTTTGGTAACCTTTGGGTGCATTGGTATGCATGTTGGTACATGCAGGCATGCAGACTTAAGGGGGAGGACAGACAACTATGTAGGTCACCCTGTGTGTGACGACTGCTTATCCCCACAATTACATTTTAATTAGGCTTTAAATGCAGCTTAATTAAAGGATGTCTGCATCTATGTTGCTGTCATCTGTCGAGGGCCTTACTGCTGTATTCCCACATGTGCTACTATCATCAAGTGCTATTGCCTGATGTATTATTGCCTGATGTATTAAAGTTATTGTAGCGCTTATCCCTTCCTCATTACCACCACTGAGGTGCCCTTGAGCAAGGCCCTTAACCCCAACCATACTGATGTATTATTGCCTGATAAAGTTATTGTTTAACTATTTTAACAGCTATCACTTGTCGAGCATCAACTAGCTGATGTTGGATCTCGGTCATTTGCTAATTCTGCTTTAAATAGATACACAAAAACATATTGATTATGCTTTCACTGTCATTCTTTGTAGTGAACCACCATGCAAGATTTAAATTATCTTGCAAATTATTTAGTTTAATTCAATATTAGGTCAATAAATTACAAAACAGTTTGCAGAGAGAGAAGTGATCCCTCCATTTAAAAAAAAAGGGATCATCTATATCTTTTGTTTGACTGATACGTAATGATGCAAGTCAGACATTTTTTAGGCTATGGAGTCATTTGGAGTCAATACCCCTATTTCACAAAAAACAATAGACAATAGATAACTCCACAGCAGTATCACCAATTTACTACTTGAAGCCCATCATTTACTGACAAAGCTATCTTTAACTTCACTGAATCCAGCTCTATGAATTCCTCTACTGCTAATTAAAGGCCAGGCAATAGTGAAGAAAAGCAAAACGGCAACTAAGGACAGCGCTAATAAAAAAAAAAGAAATAAACTGTTTAAAGCACAAACATAAATCAAGTCCTGTAGTATTGAAACACATGGACTTTAATACCAGATATTGTCCCATGTGCATTGCTGCTAATGTAGCCTCAAGATACTAGCCACAAGTAGAGCTGTAACAATTCCATTACATTCCATTTTTCTATACAATGAATTGTCTCAGAAGTAATTGTGATAAAAGGCAAATTTAAAAATATTTATTTATGTATTTATTTTTTCAACAAATTAAAGTTATGAATGAATCCCAGGATACATCTTTTGGTTACATCTGTCATGTGACCCAGATGGTGTAATAACACAAACACAGCCCATGATGTAAACATCCTTCTTTTTTTAAAATCATAAAACATTGTATTTTTTTCTTAAATGAACATAAAACTGACAATTACCATCAACACCTTCATGTCATACACCTTAGGACTTTAGCTAATGTTTGCAATTAATTGCTATTCAACAAAAGAAAAGGGGATTACTTAAAAATGATTGAGATTAGACAATTATTAAATAATTGTTACAGGCCTAGCCACAAGCAAAGATAAGGAGTGGGTTACAGCCATCTGGTTCTTTCTAACTCCACATGCCCAGATTTCTTTTAATTTTTCAAACTTGTAGTCTTCAGTCCTAACCGATGTTGACTTCAGTTGATTTATCAGAATTCGGTGGAGTTCCCCTTTAGTGTTCTGTTCTGTAGTGTTATTACATAACTCTATATCCTTCAACATGCTCATGTAACAATATATTTTTTTTAAACAGGGTAGACATCATACTTTTAAGGAACAGATCTGTTTCCATGTACTTCAACTCACATCCACAGACAATACTAGGTCACAATAATAGTTCACTCTGCTTCAATAAAAATGTTTAAGGATGAATTATTTCTACTGAGAGATGTGCAGTAAACTCACTTTATGTAACCCCAGTTCCTACACAAAGATAACAAGTTCCAATATACAGTGACTCATTTTGACCTTGACCATTGTTCCGGATGTCAGGTATTTAAAACACAGCTGAGTCAATCATCAAAGCTTCAACTATGACTAAGATTTTGCCTATGTATCCTTCGGCACAATGATGGTGTATGTGTATGGCAATTGATTAGTAGTTGTATAACAATGCAGTAGACATGTGGAGCGGCAGGTTTCTCTACAGTATCTCTTTAACCACAGCTGCAACGACAAACCTGAGCAGATACCAAAACGCTGGGTGTGTTTGTCATCTTGAGTGTTTCCTGTCAGTTACAGCAAGGAGGGTGACATTTCAAATAAGTCCAACATGACTTTGACATCCCCTTGAACTGTATGAATTGCTATGAAGTCAAAACAAACTTGAAGATGTATTTCTAAGACCTTGAAATCCTCAAGTATTTGCCACATAAATACCCAGGACATGGATTAAAACTGAATCCTTAACTAACAACAAAAACAGATTTAGTCTATGTCTGGATTTAACTCTAACTGGGATTATCATTCAGTGGTTGAGAGGCTTTCCATTCTGTTTTAATGTGTTATACTCCTGACCTGCAAATGTATATTAACATAAAGCTTGTTGTTGCTGTTAAACTGTTATCCTTGCGTAATCCCTGTGTGCAGCTCATGTGTGCAAAGGCGGTTCTTGTAGTGTCATTTCTTTTTCTTTTTTTGCCCTGTGCAAACACAAGCTGTCTTTCAGTCTGATCTACAACCATGAACAACATGACTACATTGCCCTGTCATGCGACTTGTGGCTCAACCACCGCCTCACCTGTGTGTGTCTTCACACCCCTTTGCTTATACATTGTGTCAGGTTCAGTGCTGTGTCTCCACTGTAAACATTTCAGGCCACAACAGTGAAGTTGACAGTGTTGAACGCTTCAAAACTGACTTTTAAAAACGTTCTATGTGCATGTATGATACTGTTAAACTACCTTTGTCTCTGCAGGGTAAGGTCGCACTTGACTACTACACCAACATCATCCAAGTTCTTTCTATAGTCCAACTACAAGTGGGGAAAATGCAGGGTCTACTACTTGCAGACATTTTGCACAACACCCTACTGTCTGGTTTTGTGAGAATGTAGTGATAGTAATGCTTGTGTTTAATGCCTGAGCTTGACTGGTGAACCTACCTATCTGCCAATGTTGGCAGATAGGTAGATAGGTAATATATTGGATAGTAATTAGGAAAACTATCATAATGTTTGTCTAGCATGTCAAGGAGCATGTATTGTTTAAAAATGAGCACATCACAGGCTACCAGATGTTGTTTATAGCTCTTTTACAATGATGGCTTTATTGCTCAGCTAAAACAGCGTGCCTTGTGCATACATGCCTAAAAGTCATGAATAAAAGTTCACACTAAATTTGAGGGATCTGGTCTTGGATCTTGAATCTGTTTTCTAACTGGTAGCATGAATGTGTCTTACTATTTTACAGTTCCTTTTCTATAAGATTAGCGCTGTAAAAAATTATTACTTTCATTATCAATTAATCTGTCAATTTTTAAAAAATAGTGAAAAGACACAACACAAAAGAAAATAGTGAAAGACACAACACAATTGCCCAAAGCCCAAATTGACCTGTTTAAGTGGCTTGTTTTCCCCAACGGGCAGATATTCAGTTTTAGTATCACAAAAGACTAAAAAACACACACTATTCACATGAAGAAGCTAGAGCCAGAGCTAGAGACAAATTATTAATTAATTCGAACTAAATTGTTCAACTCAAAATAACATGATCAAAGTGATAGAGATTAAAATGATAAAAAAAAAACAATAGATAATCATGCATCTTGTCTTTGACTAAATACATGCCTAATAGGGCTATAGCTGCAATATGTTTGACTTTTCAAAAAAAATTATAAGCTATTGTACTGCATGGTCCTGAAGGATTCTGCAAGCTTTCAGAGACCTTAAGGAAGTTTAATGTCTCCATATTTAATTTGTTTTTTTGCACAATTACATAATGACTGAAAGAATGGACTGAATGTTATGAATGGTATAGTCCCTCTTTTAACAGTCATGTCTGGACAGAAATGTCCTTGATCTAAATCACTATCAACTCAATAATCTTAGGAAATGGATTTGGCATGATGCAGAAAATAACCCTTTTCAGCTATCATTACAGAGTTTCCCCCATAAAAGTTGTTTAGCCCGGTGTCAAGTGTTACTGACTGATGGCAGCATTAATATAGAGCCCAATAGTTTCTGGGATAACAGAATCACGGATGGAATCGCGAAATTCATTTATTTAAAAAAAGCTATAAAGACAGATTTCATAGGGCCCTACATAAAGACACAGCTGAAATAACAGGAGATTTGAAATATGACGAAAGTTTAGGTTTACAAACAAGCCGCCCCACTATAACTGTAGTTTAAAAACGTCTTAAAAATACATAAAAAAATAATTCCCAGTGGCTTAGTCCTGGTGGGGGGCAACTTAGGCCCAGTGGGCCACCAGGCTTGCAATACACTGGGGGAAACCCTGCATTGACGTCATTAAATACTTTATTGCTGGATACATTTCTTCGACAGCCTACTGTGTGGTAAGATTTGAGTTACAATGGTACTACAATGGTAGTCTATAACCTCGACGTTTCACTTCCAGGATTGCTCCGGTGCCGCAGGAAATTCCGCAGGATGCATGTATTTTTGCCGATGTCCGTTTCCGCTTTCTTTGTGTTGGAATTTTAAACTCCAGTGGATTTATGAGGACTATGGTCGACTGCTCCTCAGATCTCTGCAGGTTGAAGTGAGACAGCTAGCTGTCTCAATGAGCTAGCTGAGTTTTCTCTCACACAACTATTTCACAGCGGCTCCGTGCGGAGCTTAGCGCCGCCCATGGCGCTAAAAGCGAACTGTGACGTCAGTGACTTCATCGGACCTCAGCAAAGGGAGGAGGACAGAGAACAGGATGAATGACAGATACCGACTGATGTCTGCGACAAAAAAAAATCTCTTGACTCTTCATTCTTTCTAAACTTCAATCAGTATGTTGCTGCTTTACAAACATCATTTGGTTTCTGCTGGAAACTGAAAGTGACCAGTCACACTGGCATTGTTTCATTGCGGTACCTTCAGATGATTACATTTTAAAGATGACTTCTCTTTTCTTCATAATGTGTAGACCTTCTACTTTTTGTTATTTTTGTAGTTTATCTGTTCGAAGAACATCCACTATATTTATTCAGAAAATAGCCGAGTGCCACTGCTGTTTGTGAATGTTTTTTTCCTTGTTTCACCCATTAATTTTTGTCTGAAAAGAGCGCGACAGAGAGGAACAGGCGCACACACACACACGCACACACACACACACACACACACACACACACACACACACACACACACACACACACACACACACACACACACACACACACAACACACACACACACACACACACACACACACACAGTGGTGTGCCGTTCATCTGCATGTAGCCTACTCTGCCCGTGTTAAAACTGTTGGCAGCAGCAACAACAACATCCACCATGTGTTCAGGAAGTTAACCAACTGATTGATGGGCATAGCAGAAGTAATTCCAGCCAATACAGGTTGAAAGGGCAAGGGCCAATGGGGAAACACCAAGGCTGTGGTCTAAAGTGTGATTTATGGTTCTGCGGAGGCTCCACGCAGATCTTTCGCTGTAGCCTACGTAAGTGGCCTGAAGTTTATACTTATGCGTTGGTGGGTGTGTCGATCTCTTAGCAGGGCCGGCATGTGTGTGTGGGGATTGTGTGGTAGAGAGAGTGAAAGAGTGACGGCGTTTAGCTTTGGAGCGAGTATCGACTATAGAGGCATAGCGAGAGAAACAAAGTGTCTCCCCTGTGTTTTCTGACCACAGTGGGAAATCTGTAGCAGGAAAAGTGAACCCTCTCCTTGATTTCATGTTGTTTATGGAGAAGGAGAACCAGGAAATGAGTGTGGGAAATGCAATGCTACCAAGCCACAGCCGAGCGACATGTGTCGCCGCGACGTGTAGTTAAATTTTCCAGGCTACGGCGTAGGTCCGTGTCTCCACATATTACGTAACTATGCGACGGTGGAGGTTATTGACGTGGGTCTGCCGTGATGAAACTACAATGTTCCGAAGGAAGACTACAGAAAGCTCATCTGGATACTTCACCCCATGCATTCTCACCGTGTTGTTTCATGCACGATCTCTCGCTATAAACATGGACAACCCGGTGGAAAATATTATTTCATCACCATTTTATTTCCCATCTTATTCTGCATTAATTATGCCTGTTCTTGTGAAGCACTCGCTGCATGTCATTTTCTTATTATAAAGCACTGAGCTGTAGGCTGTTTCTTGTATAGGTGTTCTGCAAATAAAAGTGTATTATTATTGGTTGCTCACGCTCACCCTCCTGCCCACTCATAGGCCTATTTATCCGCATGAACACTGATTATTGTATGAAAATAATTGTTAAATGTATGCAAGATTAGCAGAATATGTTAGGCCTACGGATCTACTGTACATATTCTGTGTTATAAGGGATAGATGATTGCAGGTGGGTGTCCTCATTATTAATGAGGACAATATTCTTTAAACTGTAAACACAGCAGAGCTGTTCACTGCTGACTGCTGTGCGCATTTACGCACGAGGACAGCAGTCAGCAGTGTAACTCCATTTATTATTTCAGAAGCTAAAAGTTAAGTTATGTTTTCTTTGTCAAGTTTATAACTACAGTTTTTAGTTTTGTTGTTTAAATGTCCCACGATATTAGCTGCAGTGGCATTACTGCATGCTTGGAAATGTTTACAGTTACTAAAAGCAGCCTCTCTAATCATTCAACTAAATCTTTAAAGAAATCCCTCATACATCATTACAAAAAGCTACATCATTTAAAAAGCAATAGTCTACAGAGAGGCTGTAGAGGGGGAGTGAAAATAACTTATTTGGGTGGGTATGGGTGGATGATTTAACCCTTGTGTTGTCTTCCCATCAACCATGCAACGTTTTTTCTGGGTAAAAATTTTAAATGAAAACTTTGTTTTCAACCTTTTGTTGTTCTTTTGACACTTGTCATTTTTCCCGTTTTCACCGATTTTTTCCCAGGGTTTTTGTGACCTTTTTCCAACATTTTTGTCAATTTTTTTTTCAATGTTTTTGTCGATTTTTTCCAGGGTTTTTTAAGCTTTTTGAAAAAACATTTGTCACTCTTTTTTTCAAATGCTATAAAATGAAACATCCAAATTCAATAAAAGTAGTGAAATTATCATTTATTTTACCTGTGAAGAGTAATGGTTGTATGGAATCCAAATTTCTGATATGGAAACTTTTAAAAAATGTGTCAAGTTTGACCCAAGGACAGCATTCTCAAATAATATTCCTACTTTCACACATGGACAAAATAATGTAGTCATATCTATAGTGACTTCAACAAAACATACATTGAAATAAGTCATGGGGGGTGAACGGGTGAACTTGTTTCGGACGCTGCTCTGGGCTAAAATTAAACCAATGTCCAGTGTACTGTGGAACGTTGGATTCAACGATCCATTCATTCAGTTCTGTATGCATGCTCACTGTAATTTTACGTATAGGAGATGAGAGTTAAGTTCTCGCATTAACCGGTTTATTAAACCACTCAAACAGTGCCATAAAGTACATTATCATTATTATTAAATGTGTTGCAATGTCTCACAGAAAATGAAATGTACGCACGGTGCATACTAGGTTACTGCCAGCACTATGCGTAACTTAATATTCTGAATATGAATGGCCAAATGTGATGCGTCTCTTTATTCAATTTTGCTCCCGCAAGGACTTGTGGGATGGCATTTTCTCCTTTCCTCCTTTTGTAGAGGATGATCCAGTGTATCCTATGCTAAAGGAGATGATAAAGGAAGCATTGAAGCACCTTTCCTAATTATTTATACAATTCTAACGGCTCTTATCATGGCTGCTACTTAACTACTTCCAGGTCATTTCACTCCAATAGGAACCTTCCATAAGCAAAATTGCCCAACACTGACGTCATCACACTCATTCCCAATGGTTTAACTTCATCACTCAGTGACGGAGCACAGAGGGACAGAGTTTTGAAGTTATAGTCCTGGCCCTAGGCCCTGCTGACCAAGGTCCAGCCAAAATGCTGAATATAAAGTGGGCAATAATACGTTTGGAGAAGCTGAGGTAATTACACTGTAGCCTAGGATATCTTTAGTTTTGTGGCTCTTTAAAGCGCCATAAGCTGCTTCATGTGGCTGCTCCTCCATGACAAGACATACTACACGACACATGCACAGGCATGAACACTGGCTACTGATAATTCAAGACATTCTGCAAGCATACCTGAGCAACTCCGGCTTCACGGGGACAGAGTCATTCTTCGGCTTTGTCTTGAACTTTAAGAACGAAAACCTCTTCTTTTCGCCCTTATTTTTGTCCACGTCCTTCTCCACCGATTCGTCCAATTTGTCATCGACCCTGGAGAACAAACTTTTCAGAGATCTTTTGGATGAGCTCTTCGCCATCTCCACTGGTCGTGATGTCAGCGAGGCAGAGCGGGACTGGCGGGTCTTTACACGAGTCCTAACTTCGTGCCCGCTGATGATCGGTTCATAAGCTGATGAAAATAGTCGCGGAGTGGGAACAACCTACACGGATACCACTTGTTGACAGATGACAGCTGGCAGCTGCCTCATTTTCTATGCAGTATGCAGAGCTCAGGTGTGGCGACGACACGCCCCCGAGGAGCAACACCCATCCCACAGCCTCCCAGTGATACTGCTTTCTGGTCTTGCTACACACAACCATTAAAATGATTCGAAAGCAGTTCATTTTCTCCAAGTTGCTTGCAATTATGCGCACGTTTTTTTTTATTGGTAGTCTGCCTAATATGTAAATAATGTCCCTGGTTTCCACTTTCCAGAATGATCAATTGTCCATGTTCATTATGACAGATTTACCTGTGTACTGTCCAATTGGATTCTGTAATTGGTTTTTGGGGGAAGGAGTGTCTCCATTGATGTGTTTATGTGTGTCCTTTGTTGTGTTTACAATGTTGTTGGCATCTGGTGGTGCTTTTTTTAAATGAAATCTTTTCTGTGTATGTGTTTTAGACTGCTGCACACTAAATTTCCTTTTCTAAGGATAAATAAAGTGGAACTTGAACTTGAACAGATATGGAATGTCTGTCACAAGGGAAAAGAGACCCTGGCATCATCGGTGTATCCCCCTGTCAAAATCGTATTAAGTCATGTTTAAAAATATATTCGAAGATGTTATCAATAATATTTAAAATCTGTATGTCTGATGATAGGCGATAATAACTAGTAGCATTTGCTATGACACAAATTGGAAAAGTTCAGGATCACAGGTAATTATTTAAAATGTATATCTTTTGTACCTAATAATAATAATAATAATAATAATAATAATAATAATAATAATTAGGCCTATAACAATAAGGAATCAGATAGATATGGTTGATTGATGGGCATTTACACAAAACAATTTACACAATAGATATTATATAGACAACAATTAGGAAATATCTCCTCATTATACCTCCACAGTGTGCAATCACAGTGGATGTATGGCGACATCATGTGGTCTCTATGCAGTTTGCAACCTGATCAGAGATCTGCTGAAAGCAATATGGTCCAGCTGCGGCCTGTGCACACGTTTGCATGCATGTGGCTTACTCTGCCTCACGATGGCACTACTAGCTTTCTCAATCCAATCAAAGTCATTAAAGTCAGTTCCAGTGTGTTTGAAAAGGACATGACTATGAACTGATTAATCAATGAATGGTCAATTAAATAATACAATTTAAAAACTGAGCTTTTTCCCTCTCAGCGAATTATAGAAATCACTGTCAACATTTGCAGTAGGCTACCTTATACTTAAAACACTCAATTCTTTAACTCCCAGATCAATATATTCTCATCCATTTTTTTAAGTCATGAAATACACATACTATTAAATGGTTTAATTTTGATAATCAAACACTAAAGTTGCCTTGTATTGCTACCCTGTAACAGTAGCCGCCCACATTGGTTGCACTGCTAATCATGAGGAGGTAATGTGAGATAAGAGACTGAAGTCACAATCTTACATGATCTAATTTTTATGGGGAGGGTAGTTAAAGGGAAATCATATATCACTCATTGTGCTGGGATTCCCCTGCAGCAACTTCCAGGGACACAGAATGGGACTCTAAAGTCCTATTTTATTTTGCACAGCGCCCAGTTATGTAGATAAAGAATTTGACAGAAGGCCTCAAGATCAGGTAATAAAGCAGAACCCATCCTATTATATATTATATATATTATAGCATTCACAGAAGAGAACTGATCAATATTGTTTAATAGCCTCTTTACAAAAGTGAACTGACTAAATATGGCGACATAAACCAACATTTATTATCTTTATATCTTAAACCTTTAGACCCATTTAGCTGATTTCTACAGCGTCACAACTCTTGTGCTATTACTCACTGTGCTATTACTCACTGCCCCTCACACCCATGTACTGTATATGGCCTTTTCTGCTGAAAAAATAAATAACTGCAACCGAAAGTCAAACACTGAGGTCAAAATGGAAGTAATGATGAAGGGATGAGCCCTGATGATATACAAATAAAGGCATGCACCACTGAAGGAAAAGACTGTGTTTGTTGTCTTGTTAACATCATTCACTGGCTGTCAGTAACAACACACACACACACACACAAAACAACACATGGGACGTAGGAAATTTGGTGATTTTCCAAAGTCTCTTCCAAGTAAGAGGGCAACTGTGCAAGAAGTCTTGGCTACAGGCAAACACACTGCTTCTGTGTCACCTGCTTATTTACTAGATTTATTGCTAGGAGACTACATACTGTGTTAATTGGAAATTTGCCATTTGATAAAATTTTACTTTTGTCATGTAGCATAGCCAGAGCGTCAAAGATAGGCACGCAGACTTCTTAAAAAACAGCGCAGGTTTATTTGCAGGGTGCCAAACAAGTATAAATCAAAACTTGAAAATATCAAAAGAAACTGGAGCCAAAACAACAAAATCTACTTGTACGAAATTAGACAAAGCATGCTTGTGCTTTTGTGCTTTTTGTTCTCAATGAGCCCTGGACTGCACCACTCTCTTCCAGCGGTGAGTCTACCAAACATTTCTAACTTCACCAAAATCTGGACAAAGCTAGACTCAGTTTGCACTCATTTTACACAAATAAAGAAAACCTCAATTACCCCTTCAAATGCGTTAAACAAACACACAACCCCCCCCCCTCCCCCATAACTTGGTTCTGTCTCATGATGTCAGTGATGACATTATCATTACCGTTCATGGACATCGGAAAAAAAAAATTCTCAGTGAAAACGTCACCATTAACGTCACATCCTGAGGGACTCAGAGGTGGGAAACTCGGGCTAGATTTTGCTAACAGAGTTTCCCAGTTGGTGACGCATTGTTAACTGACGTTTGATGTTCACTGTATTTCAATGACAATAAACTGTTTATTGTGGACAAACGCCTCCTGCCAAGAAACATACACAGACATAACATGTTTCAAATTATTCATAAATAGGCCTATGTATAAAAAAAAAACAACACCTTATCTGTGTCCTTTCCCATTCATTGTCTTGCAGATAACAAACAAACACATGTAGATGTGCTGTTTCTATGCTCGCATAAGAAAACAGCGGCAAATCTTTTGTTATTGTGGCCTCCATGTTTTCACACACCTGATGCTCTAGGCTACACCCAACAGTTGGTGGCAGTCATGCAACAAGTTGTTATGCCAAACGCCAATATAACAGAAGAAGAAGAACACGCATCCCGACCATGTGAACGCCGGCAGTCGGAAAAACAACATAATCCCGGGGGAGGTCTCTGTTATTCCCAGGTGGCATGAACGCGCCAAAATACACCATGCTGTTGGATGGGCTCCTCCCCAAACATTTCTGCACGGTGGACAAAACAAAGGAACAAAAAGAAGGTGACTATGAAGAAATAAACAATTAGCTGTTCAAACCTGCAACTTAATAAATCTAACTGAAACTAAACAGTAGTGATGGCGAGATGAAGACTCATGAAGCATTGAAGCTTTCCAGCAAATTGGTTCGCAAAAGGGTTCATTTGTCGAGGCTTCATTTGCTCACAATACCTCCTGATGGTGTAAAAAAGGCAGATATATTACAGATGATCTATTGATCTGTGATACACAGTTTTTGACTATATACATAACTGTATTATAAACAGATTTCCTTGAGAGGAATGCGGCTATCAAATGTGTGTAAATCAATCCTTTTGGTCATAATATAATAGGAGGGACAATGGGCCTCATTCACCAATATCTTCCTAAGTTTTCTCTTAAATATGTTCTTAAGAAGGATTCTAAGAAAGGTTTACGCCGGATTCATGACGTGTTCTTAAACAGCAGAATTGTTCGCACCTGTGTTCTTAGGATTGATGAATCCCATGTCTTCGTAATTGAAAGCGCGTGCCAGTTGTTCCTAATTAGCATAAGAAAACGCCCCGCAAATACCCATATAAGGACATGACACTTGGGGCCGTGTGCAAGAAAAGCTGGAGAATGCCGAAAAGACGCACAGACGGTGGTTGTCCACAGATCACCAAAAGAAAAAAGAAATTCTACTGCAACAGGTAAATGCCAAAGGTGGCATATTATTTAGTAGTGTTTCCAGTGGTATTAAAGCCACCAACAAAACGGAGACGTGGAAGGAGATCACAGATTCAGTAAACGCTGTTTCTGGACAACATCGCTCAACTGCAGATGTAAAAAAGAAATGGTTTGACTTAAAATCAGAGACAAAAAAAACATTGCCAAACATCAAAGACATATGCTGACCACTGGAGGGGGGCATGCAGGCCCTGAGTTATCTGAGATTGACCAGCGTTGACGGGCCCTTATGGCTGGGCGGCCACTCTCCGGATGCCGCGTCAAGGCACCCTAACCTAACCGGACCCTATGTCCCAACAGCTTTAATGTCCTCCAATGCCATCTCCCACCAGTGAATCAGACGGTAAGCAAGTCTTTCTGAATGTTTAGAATGTTATGCCATAATTTAACTTAAAGAAACTGTGAAACCATTGGAAAGGGATTTTACACCAGTTTGCCAAACCAAATGTGGGCCTATGTGACTGAGTTATCACCTGAATTCCTTGCTTATTCAGTTTGAAATCCTATTACTTTTGCAGTAGGCCTATATTGAACAAAATTAAACATCTGAATGTTTTACTTTTAGTATCGATTTTGTTTTTTACAGATCTCCAATCCACGCAACCCCTCTGTGAAGAGGATCCCAACACCATTCAGCCTTCCTGCAGTAGGCCTGCCTCTGTACGTGCCCCCAGGTCCCGTCCAACTGCACGTGTCATCTCCGATGCAGTCTTGGATAACCAGGAGCGGATTGTGCAAAGTCTCTGTGAAATGTGTAATGGGAAAATTACATTTAAGCACAATTCCTTATATTTTTATGTTTAATTCATCCTTTAATTCTCTCACAAATGCTTAAAGAGTCTATCTCATTTCCCACATGCAGATTTTGATTCTAACTTTGTGAGACACCCAGTCTGGAACATTATGTGAGCACTGTTAGCCTGAACCGATAAAGGTACAAGGTCACCCTAAAACTATCTCTAGTTTTCTCATGCCAGTTAAGATGTAACTGGGGGGATGACAGTCGTACAGGGAGGAGGAGGTGAGATGGCTCCGAGATGTCTCTTGTATTCATCTGATTGTTTTCATGTGTATCAGATTGCCTGTCAAAATTGTAGCGTCATAATAATCCAAGTGCGTATGTGCTGTCACTCTGAAGATGCATATAAGCCTGGTGTTCTTGTTCACTCATTTGAGAAACTGACTCCACACTGGGCTGCGGCCTTTTGTAAAATCATGTTGATCCTATTTGCAAATATATCTTTTTTAATAAAATACAAAAACCCAACTTGGTTTTAGTCTCAGTCTGTCTTATTTGTTTCAATTTACTAAACTCTGAAAACTCTTCCCCCTGCTGCAAAGGAAACTTCCACGACAAATGGCTTCTACTCCGGCCACAATATCAGAAACACTCAAAGACATAAACACACATTTAAAGAAATAAAGGACGCACACTGAAACCTGTATCATTTCATGTGTTTAATTCATGGTATTTCAAGGCCAAAGAAATCAACAACGAGAAATTATTTGTTGTCTGACTTCCACGCCAAATCGGTTGTCTGGTCCCAGCAATGGGTCAGGATGCACATACTGGTGTGGTGGCTGAAGTGGAAGTGGAACACCACGCTTCATGGCGATGTTGTGTAACACACAACAGGCCATAATAATTCTGCAAACCTAAAAAAGGTGAAAAGATGATCAAAAGCTAGAAATACTAAATAAAATAAATTGTTGGATTTAGATTATTCTACATGTTCTCCATTTTCAAACCTGAATAACACAAGTGGTCCTGCTCACCTTCTCTGGCTTGTAAAGCAGCTTACCACCTGCTGTGTCCAAACACATCCAGCGTCCCTTCAGAATACCGATGGTTCGCTCAATGGTAGAGCGGGTGCGTGCGTGCCTCCGGTTATAAGAGGCCTCTTGGTGCGTCTGAGGGTTTGTCAGTGGCGTCATTAGCCAGGGCGCAAGGGCATACCCCCGATCTCCTAATGAAACAAGTCATTAATGAAGAAACCCACTTTCTGAAACCAAAAATTGGAATTTGAAATGACTCAACGATGCTTACCAATGAGCCATGCGTCTCCACCACCTCCTTGTTCCAGGCGCATTCCCACAGTGCTTTTCTGCAAAATATAAGACTCATGTGCACCTCCTGGGAAGCGGGAGACCACATTCAAGAGGTGGTTGTCCGAGTCACAGATGACTTGTACATTGATTGAGTGATATTGCTTGCGGTTGAGGTATGGGAATGGGTCTTTTGAGGGTGCCTTAATGCGCACGAGTGCAGTCTATTGCCCCGATTACGTTGTGCAGACCCGCAATAGAGTAGAACCCTCTCTTGACCGGAAGCTGTTGTTGCACTGTGTAGGGGAAGATAATATAGTGTGTGGCCAGTTGATTTATTCCATCCACAACTCGTGGGAGAGCGCGGCTGATGGATGGCTGTGATATACCCACCCGGTCTCCTAACTCCCGCTGAAATGTCCCAGTAGCTAAAAATCCCAAGGTGGAAAGTACCTGCACATGGGGTGGTACGGGATTGGACCGTTGGGTAGGGCTTCGCAGCGCTGGCTCCAAAGTATCACACAGCTCCGTTAAAACGTGTCTTGGAAGCCTAAAACGTCCGATCAAGTACTTGACAGTCTCTGCAAATAAATCAATGTGATCCACAAAGATGCGTTCCGTTCTCAGAGCACGCTCGGCAATGTTGTCAAGCAGCAATAGATATGCCATTGTGATAACATGCCTTATGTGCAGAAACACGCCCATTTTGGCTCTATAAATAGCGCGATCAATCACCAAATAACGCAGGATTTAATCTGTTTAATTGCTGATGTAAATTGCAGTGTTAGTGTTTTATTGCATATTATGATTTTTTGTTCAACAAATGATCAGAAATACATTACAGTACAATACTATCATTGTAACCGACTGTAGAATTGAATAAAATGCAGTAACCAATTATTTGGAGCAAATTGTCATCACTCAAATGTGCGTAAGAGTGCTTTTCAGTGTTCGTAGATTTTTACGAACACATTTCTTCGTAAGAACGGTTGGTGAATGAGGCCCAATATTAGTAGGCTATTCTAAAACTGGAAAGTTTAAGTTTAAGTGGTTTAACTGGGCAGAGGGTGGTGAATGTGCTTGTGTAGATCATGGATGTGTAATAAAACTGTGTAGATTCGGCTGCGGGTTGTCCTCCGACCTGTGGCCCTTTGCTGCATGTCATTCCCCCTCTCTCTCCCGTTTCAAGTCTGTCGAAAATAAAGGCCTAAAATGTCCACAAAATTATCTTTAAATATAATTCCTTTTACTTTTGTTTAACCTTCCCTCCTCTTTTTAAATATGTTATAAATTCTTAACTCTTTTCTTACATTTTTAAATGGTTTTCTGAATATTGTGCAGTAACCAAAGTTATCTCAGATCTGTTTTTAATACAAATACTTATGACATACAGCACAATGCAGGGCTTTCAACACTACCTCATGCTCAAAACACTTATACCAAATAAATATGAAATGGATAGATGGGCGTGATTGAAGAAAAGGAAAAAAAACTGGAAATGTGCAGAAATCTCTTGAGTGAAACTTTTGGCTGACAGAGTTGTAAGACTGGAAAGTATTTTTCAAAATGAACCTGTGATAAAAAAAAATTTCCATTGATGGAGAACTAGACCATGAATACATGAACAGAGTTACTGACAGTTACTGATACTGTGAGTGGCTGACATAGATGACACATAATGTTTACTGTATAATTTGTTCTATTTCAAAACGTATCAAAGACATTACAGTAATAGATGACAGCATTGTGTGATGAAATCTCATTTTGTAAGGATCCGATTTATGTCCAAAAAAGGTATGGTGTACTGCATGATGCAACTACTTTTTAAAGGTACAATATGTTAATTAAAGGTCCAATATATTTACTGTAATAAATCCAAAAATAACTCCAATGCGTCATCAGATATTAAGGAAACATGCTAAGTTGAAATACTATCTTCTAACTACTATCTTCTGACAACAATGCTAATGCCAGTATTTTCTCCTTTTTAAATTTCCATTCCATGATGGAATTTCTGTTTGTGTTTTGGCCTGTGTGTTGTTATCAACTGCCCAGTTTGATAGCCAGACCAGAGGCCTGTACTACGAAGCAAGATCAACAAGCCCTGGATTTCTTTCAGTATTCCGGCTTCACTAACCCTAACAACTGCGGTCCCGGATAACCGGCGTCACGAAGGTGGTTATCAACTAGTTCAATCAACCCAGGTTTGTCTAATCTAGAGACGCGTGCGTTCACATAAAAGAGCCGTGTTTGCACACCACGACCAATCGCAAACATCTACCAGAGTCGCATGTTATATATAAGAAGAGCAAATTATAATTCTAGATAAATATGAAGAACACAGACTCGGTTTTCCAGGGAAAACACAATACAATCACTGCTTCCTAAAACAGGAAGGAAAGCTGGCAAAAAAAAAAATAGCCGACGCTGTAGATGTTTAAATCACAACTCCAATATCACTTCCCCATCAGTCAGGACCTAGATCTGACCATATTTACACTTGAGCTTTCCATAAACTGTCGTTGCTTTAGCCTATTATTTCAGTTGCAACCTTGGCAGTGGGAAGCGATCGCGAGAGCAAATAAAAAATATAAAAACATAATTCAAACCGATGTGCGCATTGGCGACACACGGCTCAAGAAGCCGATATGTAATTCCCTCCCAGTAAAATATATAGGCTATATTTCATAAAAATACCCATGTTAACGGGGTTGTTGGTCTCTAAATGTTTTAACTTTTATGAGAGCAGCTCCCCCCTCTCCCCTCTCTCTCTCTCTCTGCGCACCGAGCTCCGCCTGATCTTCTAAGAACGGTGACGCCGTTATCAATCGACCTATTGATTGGTCAGTAGGCGGTGCTTTTACACCAGTTGATCTCTGATCTCCAACTTAACCTGCTCCCGACCAGGTTAGGTGTTCAGCATGAGTTACCACGGCGATTGAACCCGATAACAACTGATCCACCTTCGTAGTACAGAAAATCCTGGGTTTAGCCTTAAGTTAGCTCGTTAACGCCAAATCCTGCTTCGTAGTACAGGCCTCAGGTTGCTAGATAAACCTGCAAAAACGTAAACCCAGTGCGCTACAGCTGTAACGTAAGTACAGCCATGAAAGCAGCAAACAAACAAACGGGATAAACGGAGATAAATTCTACCCAACCTAAAAAACCTGGCATATTTCTAACAGTTGCGTGACCAGACACGTTACAAACCCCGGGTAAATATTGGAGATGTATTTGAAAGATGGAGACAGCTTAGAGCCCAAAAGGACACAGAGTTGGCTAATTTCCTCCTGAACAGGGTAAGCATTAGCTTCAGGCTAATTTATCATGGCTACAAGGGACGGGCATTTTATGTCATTTCAACATTTGTGTACTCACATGAGATGGAATTATATAGCTATAGAATTATAAGTAGCCAAGTTGGTTACTCGCAAAAACAAATTGAGACACAGCCAGTAAAGTGATCCCAACTGGTCCTGGCTAACGCCGCCATGCTAGCCCTGCTAACGTTACTGGAGGACCAGGCAAGCGGGCCACGGCTGTTTACAACGTGTAGGTGAGTTTTTTTAAGCCGAGAGAGGGGGGCTGTAAATCGGTAAGAGAGGACAGTGAGTTTGCAGTGGATTTAGTGATTGTTGCCGTAATTCTAAGCCAATAAAGTGTGTTCAGTCAGGTGAAGAGGACGGCAAGGTAGGGGTATTTTTAGCGGTTCCTCCCGTAATTCTAAGCCTAGGAAGTGTGTCTGTCCGTCGGGTGGAGAGGACGGCGAGGTTGTTGTGTTTTTAGCAGTTCCTACCATAATTCTAAGCCGAAAAAGTGTGCTGTGAAGTTATGTCTGGCTATGTGAGACAAGCGTCTAGCAACATTGTTGTGGATGCTCCTGCAGTGTGCGCTTTGGAGGAGGGTCTTGCAAAGCGAGAATATAGATGCTGTGGTCTCAGCCTGGCAACCTCCATGAACTTCGAGTCTGGTGAGGAGGGGGCGGGGGAGACGACTCTCTCCAGTATTTTGAATTTGTACTGCAGTAACTATTTTAAACAGTATTACATATTGCACCTTTATGCTCTTTGCTCAGCTCGTCACAGTCATTTTGCAGATGAATGAATAATGCAGATGGGAACAACTCCTTTGCGAAGTAAAACTTCTGCCAGAGAAAAAGTGCTGTACAAAATAAATTATATATTTAACATATTTCATAGAATTTCCTGAGAGTAAAAGAGTTATAAACTCTGTTTCCTCCTTTTTTTACTCTCTAGGTCCTTATTTGCCTTAGTTTCTGTCCTCCCTTCTCTGTCCCTCTCATCAACTGAATCACTTTAGTTATAACATTATTTCTAAGAAAAGGATCAGATAATTTGGGGCAGGGCAGGCGCTGACCATGAATGTGTCCAGACGGATCTGTCCTGCCTGTCTATGAATTGCAGTCTGATACTGAAAACTCCTCCTGCACTCCTCTTTCGGTTGCAAAGTTCAAGCAAGTTGGACATTAGGCCACGTACCAGTATCGTTGATGTCACTGTATCCATTATGTTAACAGCAAAATACAGGGCTGAGGGTTCAGTTTTAAAGTTGCGCAATACTCTCCATGGTGTGGTGATGGCTTCTTGGAAGTAAATGTGAAAGCATGACAGATTGGGTTGTGGCCAGATTGGTACGACATAATGAAGAAAGCAGTCCAGTGGCATTTTTCTGCATTGTGAGCAAGACTTGAAGTTCTCTGTAGAAGTGTACTTTGCCTGGAAGGCACTCAGAATATTATAAGTAAATGACTCCAGTTGGATATGGCATTACTACTAATGACTCCAAGTGTACATTTTCCCCAGAGAAACTGGAAGTCAGATCCATTGAATTTCAAGATGATTTCTCAAGATAATTAGACGCATAATGCAAAACCAAAAATTAATTGGTGCCCTGTAATTTGTACAACTTCATGTGATGAATACACTAGATGGGCAATATTGGTGCATGCAAACGTTTACATTCTCTTTCCAGTGACCTCATCATGAACTTTTGGAAAGATAATGTAGAACATGTTTTCACATTCACTTGAAAATGATTCACAGTACTGAGGCATGCTACAACCTAACACCAGTGTTTGTTTTTCTTTTTTGGTGTGTCTTTTTTTTTTACCCACCCTTGTGGCAAGCTAAGGGATGTCCTGTTGTGATTCTCTCGGGCTGCATTAATTGAGTCCGCTATTCATCTGGCCACGGCAGGGTGTCTGTTTTCAAAGAATAAGAGGAAGAAATTATAAACAGGATGTTTGCTTCACATGGGTCCTGTCCTCTTAACCAGGAAGCCAACCGTACTGCCAAAGACAATGTTAAATAACTGACAACGTTTCTAATTAATTTTTCAAAATTATATACTTGCCCTTTGCTAATTTACATCAGTTGAGTGTACTCTGCTAGGTTATATGCTAGTGCCAATGTATTCTTTACAGACAAGGGTAAAAATTGGGGTCATGATAAATTGACCAAATTGCAGGGAAGCTGGACCCTGAGTTACTTTTTTAACGTAGGCACCCGTCCAAACAGCTGTTCATATATCCCTATGGATGCTGTGAAGGATATACTTGAACAGCAAAAACACTTATGTGGAAATGACCAGACAAGAGGCAAACTTGACATCTTTCACGAAGCTGATCATGGAGACCACTACAGCTAGAATTGAGCGAATCATGAAAGATGTCCAAGAACTTAAATCCAGCCTGCAATTCTCCCAAGCACAAACTGATGGACTACCTCACATGAAAAAGAGGGTTGCATTACTTGAAACTCAACTCCAATCCTTATCATCTCAGTGCACAGCCAGGCTTGGCCCAAGATAAAGTTAATGAATCCTGGGCAGAAACAGAACAGCAAGTAAGAGATTTGTAAAATAAAATAAACTCAACATTGATTTGGAAACAATTTAGATTGAAAGAGACCATCGCACTGGAAAGTCACAAAGGTGAGACCAGTTGTCAGATAATTTTTTTAAAAGGACATCCGGGAAAAAAGAGTGGGATCCGGCGGAATTACCGGCAGCACCGGAGCAATCCCAGAAGTGGAACGTCGTAGGTACAGATATATAGATTTTCGAAAAATTCTATGTAAACAAGGACTTCTCTGATCTACTGAGGCGGAAGCATACTAAACTCATCCAAGCAATGAAAGAGGCAAGAGAACAAGGAAACTATGCTGTAAACAGTTATGATCGTCTGCTGGTCAGACAAAAAATACCTCAGCATTGCTAAAAACCTCCCTGCAAGTCTCTGCATCACATCTTTTTTTGATTATTTGTATATTAATCTGTAGTATTTGAATATGTGTAAACCAATAAAAAAAGAAAAATAAAGAAAATTAATTCAAATTCCATGTTATACGGTGTTTATTTACATATCATTAAATTGAAACGGGTTGCACCCCACAACCTACAAGTTTTTCTTAAGTACTGTAGAGATTAGTTGTTAATAAATATTCATGCTGACACTAACTGCCAGGTGAAATTGTTAGGTAGCTAATGGAACAAACTGATAAAGCTAACGATTGGAGTGAAGGGTAAAAGACATAATGGGATACAGTCGATACATCTGACCTGACACTTAAAATTATGTTTAATAATGATGTAACTGAGGAGATTTAGATTACATTTCACAAAGATAACAGAATGTACCTCAAATTACATGAGGCTGAATGACCGAATAACGGCAGTTGGTTTAGCATAACCAGAAATATCCCACTCATTCTAACCTGCATGAATATGATCAACAAATATTGTATACATATACTGTATAAATAAGTCATACCTTCATTTACAAAGCTTTAGTGCGTAACTTTTTGATATTAATGAACGTCCGTTACATTCAAGCCATTGCCAAATGTGTTGCTACAAAGCTAATTAAGACCATCAGCTCCACACAACTCTCTCTGTATTTCTCAGTTATGTTCAGAAGATTGTGTTGCCCGGTGACTTTCCCGCGCAGAAACTTGAGTGAAGATAATGACCTCTTCTGAAGAGTCTATCATGTTTTTTTGATCCTCCGTGTCCTCCTTGGCTACTAGCAACTGTGTGGAGGAGGGGTGGGGGGGGGCATGTGTGATCACGGAAGACTTGTATCATGTGGACGTGCCGACAGTTTTGTTGCCATTACTTAGGATTCCTCATGGGGGCGATAGAAACTATGCGCTTTAGCTTTAAATTTAATATATTGTTTGGCCTCGTAAAATTATTTTTTTGAAGTTATGTTTCAGCTTGTGATGCTACAAGTCCTGTTTACCTAGTTGATCTTTAGAGTGGACAGAGTTACAGATCTTTGACTAGCTAAGACATTGTTTTAGTTTTTAATGGTGCAATCTGATTTGGTAATTCGCTAGTTGAAAACTAGCTAGTAATAAGAACATAGGAAAGACTTTACACACACTTGTGATAGATTAACAAATAGCTGACGCAACCTCAGCCTGAGCTCTGTGGTTTAGGGCTGAGTTTGAATATCACGTGCGTGTGAAAGACCTTTGGCCCTTTATGTTTCGAAGAATGTCGTCTATAAACAGGCTGTTGTGCAGTTTGAGTGGGACTCAACTAGTTATCTATCTGGGATAAGGACATTCATTTTATTGGATGTTACAATGTTATGTTTGCCTTTTCTCTTTATCAGAACAGCACACAGGTATTTTCATTTTGCATTATTGCGAAATAGGGTAAACGTGTAGTGCAGCTGGCAGCTTGCCAAAAGAAAAGGATTTCCTGTCACCACTGCACATTTTAAAGGTCTGAGGTGCCTTTATTCTGGTCAGTGGTGTGTAGGTGTTTGTGATCTTTGCTGTGGGATTCTCCCCCGCAGCAGAGATCACAAGAGGAAATACAATAGAATGAGGAGTCGCACAGCAAAAAGAAAAAGAAAGTGGTTAAGACACAGAGAAAGAGGGAGACTGTGAGAGAATTACTGTAAAGAGCAAACCATGTTTACAGTAACTTTGCTACTTATTTTGTAGATTGAAAGTGTGTCTCACTGCCATGGGACGACAATGATTAAGTTTGAATCCTATTTTGAGGTTTCATGTTCGTTTTGGTATGCCTGCTGTGCCCGTAAATACATCACTCTGTTTTAGTTTTGAGAAAAGCTGAAAAAAAAAGATTCAAGTTTTAAATCTACAAACATCATGTCTGAGAAAAAGGTGCTCTAGAGGCAATAATCAATGACTTTGACCAAATAAGGTTTCTGACCTCAGAGCAGTTCTTCCAATGAATGTTCTATAATCAAACTCAAACCTGAAACTGACACACAAGTGTTAAAGAATCAAAACAGGTGATACAACTTAATACCTGCTGTTATAAAACAGGAGTATCTGTTGTCACACTCAGTGATTTTGTAACATAAAAATCATGATCTAAGCAGCGTTTTCTTCAGAGTTTCATTGGTGACTGATTTGTTTCATTTCCTGTATTTTCTAGGAAAGACTAGAGCCTGAGAAGTGAACCAATCAGGGGAATGCAGAGTGGGACTTCCTAGAATGTATTACCAGCAAGAGAGGGGTAGGATGTTAAAAGGGCGTATTTATGTATTGTGTTTCAGCCTACATACACAATACACAGGCCCAGTAATCATGCATCAGCATTTCTGGCTACTTTGATATGATACATCAGTAATGGTTTCATATCAAATGACCAGATTTAAGGATAAAAAGACGATGAAGAAGAGACAAATCTTTCGCAACCTGTCCTTTTAACTTTAACCACAATTGTTTATTGTGTTTAACTATGACAACGAAGGTCTCCTAACCTTAACAAAGTACACAATTTTTTTGGGGGGATTTTTTTGGGCATTTTAGGCCTTTATTTTTATGGGACAGCTGAAGACATGAAAGGGGAGAAAGAGGGGGAAATGGCATGCAGCGAAGGGCCACAGAAATAATTTAGAATAATTTATTCTTAGAAATAATTACCTTTCTGGGTAACACTTCATAATAAGCGTACATGAAGGATCATGAATGACTTAATGCATTAAAAAAAGAATGAATTCATTAATGTAGTACTACTTCATGAACTATCATTAATGTACAAGGATTAATAGTATCTCATGCATGACTTAATGCAGGAACAATACGTTAATTAATTAATTAATTAAGGTATTTCAATCATCATGATTTCTGTTTTATTAATGATGTTCATGTCTTCTTCATTGGTAAATCAGTAGTTAAAGTGACAGGCTAAAGAAACTGAATTGTGGTGTTGTATTAATGATTAACTTAACATTACTTCTTCATTATTTTATCATGTTCATGGCCCTACAAATAAAGAGCTGACCTTAATGTTTAAAATGAATTAATAAATAAATAAGATATGATTAATGGTGGCTAATGCAGCAATCATCTTTGTGACCCCTCAAATAAAGTCAACCCTTAGTCTAGGCATCAAATTCAATAAGAAAACAAACAAATGCGAATTAAATCATAATTTTTGGTCTTCATCAAGAAATTTCAGGTGTACAGACACTTAGAAGTTAGTAAAAAAGTAAAATTCATAAATATCCTACTTTGGTGAGCATTGTTCTCAGGCATTACTGTTCAAGTGCCTTATGTTGTTTTGAATAAAACAACTATAAAAATGCATCTGCAGCATACTGTAAATTGAGTTCATGTCTTCAATGAAGAAGACATGAACATTATTAATAAATCAGAAATCATGATTGAAATACCTTAATTGATGCATTAATTAACGTTCTTGCATTAAAGTGATGGTTCTGAGTAATTTCACCCTAGGCTGCTTTGCACCATGACCTTTGTAACTACACCAGAAGTATATTCAAATATCCAGTATCCATCAGGCAAGTGTTATTTAAATATACTTCTGGTGTAGTTACAAACTTTCTAATGCCTCGTTTTATAAGTACAGAAACTATTTGTACTACTGTAGACGTTTGGTATCGTTCCGGGCATTATTAGTGGGGTAATTTACAAGATACAAACGTGGATCCATTATCGTCTGCACTAAGCTAACCAGCTGATAACGTTAACTCGACAAACGTTATAACAAGGGAAAAAAAGCTTATGGGGGGTTGTTTGGCTCGAGGTCAAGGTGCAGCCTAGGGTGAAATTACTCTGAACCATCACTCTAAGTCATGCATGAGAGACTTTTAATCCTTGTACATTACTGATAGTTCATGAAGTACTACATAAGTGAATTCATGCTTTTTTATGCATGAAGTTATGCATTAATTCATGATAATTCATGTACCCTTATTATAAAGTGTTAACCTCTTCTACCCTCCCAGCATTTTTCCACTTCTCAAATCTTATACGGGCATGGAAAGACACAAAACACTAAATGTATAGAAACAATATCTTTAATATGCTACATCATGTAAATATAAAAGTATCATCAAAATAGTCTCTCACATATAAATTCTTAACATCTCATAACATGTTTTCAAAAATAAACTACATAGACAAACATATTGTACAAAAGAAAAAAAGCGCTAATAAAATGAGAAAAGAAGTACGTCACTGACTCAGTAGTACAATTCAGATCAGTACCTGCCTGCTGGTTTTGGATAACAGCCAAAAGCACACAGATCTAGTTGCATGATTATTTCAGTGCTAAGTGAGGAAAATATTAACAGTGTAAGAAAATAGTGCGCCTGTGTTGCTCGTTTTTGTTTTCCAAAACATTTACAGTTAAAGCTTTCTACGAAAGGAGAAATATCTGAAACATTTGAATCCAGTAAAAAAAACTTCATAGCGATCTTAGTTTCTCAGTTTTAACAGATGTTGCAGTAAGTAAGAATAAAAGCCATTTTTCAGAGGATCTTGTGTACACATTACATATTGTGATTGTGCTATCTCTTTGAACCTGTACTTTTGTTTCTTTTGGTGGCTTTTGGTTTTGGTCAGCACAGTGTGTCTTTAGAACTTTGATATCTAAATTAGCTGTGAGAAGTTGCTGAATAATCAAGAAAGAAAAGGTGAATAATGCTTTTTCTGAACCTGTTTTTTTTTTCTCCCTTTTAATGTTAGAATTAGTTGAATAATGATCCAAAAACAGTGCTACACATTCAAGTTCTTTGATTGTAATTTTGGCAATTGCTTATTAACACACAGTTTCAACAAACCAGATTTTTTTCCCCCTTTTTTATCATAAATAAATAAAATAGTTGCAAACAGTTAAAGAGCAGGAAGGTGGTTTGTGCCATCACTGTGCCCTGTCGTTCCTAAATGCATCCACTCGTTGTACCCTTGCACCCAGAAGCTCAAACACACTGTCATACAAAGTAAAACAAAGCACAATATAGCAAGTGAAGATTCATTCACAGGCGTGTACCACATTATTGTTCCTGAGTCAATTTGTGGTTTTCCTAAGAGATCAAATCTGCTTGGAAATGTTATCACATAATAAAAAGAAACACTAACAGAAAAAAGCAAACGATGATGCAACTAAATAAATATACATGACTCAAACAAAAACAAAACGTAATAAGTTAAAGCACAAAAATGCAACACTTCTCTACCTGAGTGAAAAGAGTTTTAAATATTTCACAGCTTAACATCCTCCTCCATTTTCATTTTTTAAACTGAGTTTTGGGAGGAGTACAATCACTAAATACCCTCGCCCAGTCTTTGGAATGCTCTTCTTTTGGTGCTGTGCTCATTGGATTATGAAAGTTTATATTCCCTTTAGTGCCCTTCATGGACAATAAGGGGAGTTTTATTTGGCGACATTTTGTTTTTTGGTTGTATGTCCTTTTTTATATTTCCCCCTCTTTCTTCTCACTGTCCTTCTGTCTTCACTGTTGGCCGTTGGTGGAGATGAACAACGCTGGCCCTCTCCTGATAGGTCAGTGGAGGGCTGTGGTGTGATGTAGGTATAGCTGATTGGGCCATGGGGATTGCTGATGCGTTAATAGCTGCCGTCAGAGCTTTCAGCAGTATGGTGGCCTCCCTCTGGTCCTTCTTCCCCTCGCCTTCCAAGGTACGAGCCAACCATTGCTCTACCGCTTCCTCCACCTGCAGTGCCGATGCCGCCTCTGTAAGCATGTCAGCCTCTTGGCTGGCGTCAAACCGCTCCACCATCTGTTTCATGTGTATGTTGACAGGTGCATTGGAGTTAGACATGCAGCAGCTGCACTGGTGGATGCGGAGGGAGAAGCTGTGGAAGAAGGCCTGGGCGCAGAGCTGGCAGCGGTAGGGCCGGTCGCGGCTGCTGTGGAGGCGGCGGTGCAGTTTGAGGTGGATGTACTGGGTGAACTTAGTGCTACACAGCTTGCACTGGTAAGGCTTTTCCCCAGAGTGGAGGCGTAGGTGTGTTTTCAAGTTGCTGGTGCTACTGAAGCGTTTGTGACACACCTGGAAAACATGAAATAAAAGGTTAAGGCTTGCGTGTCCAACATTCATGTGACTGATTATCATAACACCTTAAGAAAACAGTTGGATTGTCTTTAGGAATATTCTGGAAGAATTGAGCAGCACAGTATGATGCCATCTTGATGTCATATAGAGTATAGTATCAGGGTTGACCATGTTATTCCAGTTCTTTTTTTTTAAACGTTCTTTGTAAGACCAGTTCTATCCTTGCTCTCAACACTCACACCCACAGTGTCACAATGGTAAACAATTACATGACAAAGTATGTAATGGCACTTTGACAGAGCCATCCAAGAAATTGACGTGAGTCGGAGAGCATTTCTATATTGTTTAAAGTGTTTCCTTGTGTGTCTTTCACACTCTCAATTTTACATCAGCATGGGGAGATCAGGAAGGAGCTTGTAAAAAGCTTGTAAATAGACAAGAAACACACAAACATTTAGATTATGATTTTCAACATACTTGACATTCATGTGGCTTCTCCCCCGTGTGGACCAGGTGATGTTTCTGGAGGTGGGCTAGCTGAGTGAAGCTCTTTTTACATAGGTTACACTGGAACGGTCTCTCACCACTGTGCACTCGGAGATGGACCTACAATTACACAGATCATACGAAAAAAGTAATGAGCACTGGTGGTGTCTAAACATTAGAATACATTAAATAAAATTATAAGGAAATACATGATAGGAACTGAAGCTGTTACCTTGAGGTTTGACAGCTGTCCAAAAGTCTTCGAGCAGATATTACATTCATACTTGATCTTTCCATTCTGTTTCTGCAGTGGGTAGGGCAGAGATTTGTGGCCAGGGCCGTTGCGTGTTGCTGGGTTGCTTTTGGTCATAGCCAGGCTGAGATTCATGGCTTCTTCGCAACCAGAGCTAGACTGCTCAGTAGACTGATGCTGACTGTCAGGCTTGGGGAGAGGGGAGAGCTCTGGGGTGGCCGGGGCGCCTCGTGGTGGCGACACATTTGGTTTTATTTCTTTCAGACCTCCCTGTGAAGGTGGAGGGTAGGGGAGAGACACTGGCAGCAGATTTGGTGGGCCAATGGGTGGATACGGGAGTCCGTCTGTGCCCAGATAGCTGCTGTATCGGAGCGATCCTCTTGAGGGCAGCATCCCAGGAAAGGGAGGGGAGTACGAAGGAAGGAGGAGGCGAGGATAGTGTGGGCCGTAGGGAGGAAGAAGCTGGTAATTGGGCTGGAGGGGTCTGGATTGGTGGTAAAGGGGGTAAGATGAAACACCTTCCCTGTAGAGGCCGTGGAGGTGAAGAGGGAGATTTCGGTGCTGAGATGAGTGTGCAGGATGGGGATTTGTTAAGTACGGGTGATTTAAGCCCAGGCTAGGGTCTTTGTGTTCGGGCTTAGGGGACGGAATGAGCCCCTGGTCTTCTGGATCTCTGTTGCTCTCCTCTTCAAACTTTTTGCTGAAGTCCATGATCTGGTCGTCGGGTGTGTCAGGCGGAGTGTCTCTTTCTAACATCTCTACGTCGATATTCTCCTCTCCATCATCATCCCTCTCTTCTTTCACCTCTTCCTTTGTTCTTTCTTTAAGCCATGTCTGCTGAGGTAGGTGCTGTTTGGTGTACTCCGGCTCATGATCTTCATTAGAACTCATGTATTCTGTAAATAAATGAAATTGTAAGCATGAGTAAATTACAGAATCAAACGGGGGGGGGGGGAGAAGCTCAATATTATATCTAGTTCTTAGTTCTTATTAAAATCCCTTACACACACACACACACACACACACACACACACACACACACACACACACACACACACACACACACACACACACACACATCCGCCCACAGAAGGCACCCCTACTTATGGTAAATGATAGTAGTTTCAGTCTGACTTGACTCATAAATCATTCAGTCTAGGTTTCTGTTTGTCAATCACATTAGTGATTTTGATGTGGGAGAATGAGTTGGTGGTAAAGTGTGTGGGCCCATGTCACAGTTGTACGGCAAGATTCTGAGTTTCATTTGCAAAACCATTTCTGGGTATAGCTGTCTTACTCGCCACAAGAAAACATCTCTTCCTTTTTTCCTTCTCTTTTTTTCTTTTTGAGAACTTCTGTATGTCAACTACTGTCTCATGTGTCATGTCATTCTACCGTTCATTATGTGAACGGCATTCAGGGTCATTTAAACGACTGTACCAGTGTTTTGCATGGTTTAGTTAATTTAGTAATTACTACAATTCATTTTGAAATTTAAATTACCATTGACAATCTTCCAAACCATACCATAGTGTTACAGCCACTGGTTTCCTTTCTCCTTTAGCTAAATATGAAATGAAAGCCCAAACTAATTCAAAATGTCCTTGGTTTGCGCGTTCAAAGGCTGCCGCCCGAAGCTTCAACAACCAGTACCTGAGCTGCCAAACTAGATTGCCTTCAATATAAATATATCTGAATAACAATGATCATACCTGAACTTAGAAAGGTGAAAGCTTTTAAGATCCTATAAGTTGATTAAACAGTGTAATGAAACCGCCTTAGCATTAGTCACCAACGCATCTGGTGTATCCAGTTGGTATGAGTCATTAGCCTTTGTGGCAACAGACAATCATTCAGGATGATGAGGGTATGACTTGCTACTATAGCTACATAAAAACATGTGACTCACAAAGGTACTTTGACCAGCCATTATTCCCCTTTTTCTCCACTCTCCTTAAAATCCCACGTCATTAACCACATCTCATGAAACACTGAGATTTGTGTGTGTGTGTGTGTGTGTGTGTGTGTTCCCATGATCTTGCATAAATACAGTGCTCTCTATGGTAAGCCAAACAGGAAGATATAGCATCAAAACAAAACAACTACCTTTACTGTTGGTAAAAGATAACATCAGGTCGTAATCACAGGAAGAAAGAATGTGTCTTTATTCACCTTGAAGTGATAGCATTGTGCTGATGATAGCTATCATCTCCTGACGCAGATTTTGAACATGGCCACAGATCTAAATCTGTCATTTTGTCAGATCTAGTAAGTCATAATAGGAGAATTTTTGTGTGTCATTGTGCTGCCTCACCAAAACAGCTGATAGTCAGGGGCGACCTTTAGCTCAGGCAGTAGAGCGTGTGCCACTAGGCGTCATGTAGGCTGAGGTCTGTGGCCTCTGCTGCGTGTCATCCCCCCTCTCTCTCTCCCCCCACTTTCTTCTCTATCTGTACGATCCAATAAAATGCATAAAAAGCCCAAACAAAAAAATGCTGATAATCAGCAGTCTTTCACTCCTTCCCACTAAATCATTCCTCGGCAATGCAAGGTTTCCATCGCATCAACCGCTAAACTTTACATTACACAAGCTGATATTGTCAATGTTTTCTGTGAAAACGACCATCACATCCTGATACAAAGCTAGAAAAGCTTCTCTTCCTGCTGCACTCACTCTGTTTGATGTCGACCTCCTGGCTGCAGAGCCTCTGGGCAAACTCCTGGCTGTACCAAACCAGCAGCTCCTGATTGGGCTCCACGGGTCGGATGGTGTAGAAGTAGATGTCCCGTCCGTTCTGGCACGCCACCAGGTTCTGTTCGGCCAGAGAGTGGGCCGGGTTGACATAACGCATCCAGTTGCTCCTGTGGACGTCATAGCCATCAATGAAGTGTTGAAGCTGCCCACTGCTGTAAATCTGCAGGAGAAAAAGAACAGATTAAAAACATGTACACAGAACACCTGAAGCAACTGATTTGTGTGCAACATAATGAGTATTACTTGTAAAGTAATTGTTAAATATTGAACATTAATTCATTATATTGCTTGACAATAGGTTGGCCACATCCACCATTAAAATATGACAAATTCTGATTAAAATTGACAAAAAAATCAGCAAAAACAAATGTGTAGAAAACTTAAGATTATAAAGAAAACAGTCAGAATAATCACCTCTGCCATGTACAGTTAAATATCCTTCAGTTATCAGTTGAGGATATTTTGCTCCTTTAGTCTGCAGCCTAAAGCTCTGCTCTGTCTGTCCTGAGTGTGTGTGTGTTAGTTTCTGTGCTACACTATTAGTAGTAGGCGTGAGGGATGGAGGTGTGGCCACTTACAACAGTGGCTCTCTCTCACTCTCCCTCTTTCCTCATTTTCTCTTTCTCACTTTTTAGAATTATTATTGTTCCTGTGTTGAAATTTAATTTATGGAATACATGTTAGTGGTACACTTTAGTATGATTACTTCTTTCAGGGGATAAACATTTATGCTTTGACTTATTAAAAATGTAATTGGTGGCTGCCTGACAGACAGGTGCTGGCAGGCAGCCAAAACGCAGGAATGCCTTTGGCAGCACGTCCACCCCCCTCCTCCCTTCACCTGTGTCACGAGATAAGATGATGATAACACGAACGTCAGACTTTCACTATTGCACCACTGCAACACCCCTTGCACAGGTTTACAGGAAATAAAGCCGGAAGGAAAATACGTAGGGTGTCAGCAAAAAGTCCTTATGGGAATTGACTCAGCAGAATAGAAACTTTCCTGAGTGACATAAGCTGTGTCTGGATGAGAGAGACAATAAACATGGCAAGACAAAACATGGGCAGAAAGGCAAGGATTGTCAGAGTATAAGGAACAATAGTCCCTTCCTTTGTGTATGTGACAAATGTTGCATACATAGGACCTGAGTGCCGGTAAGGCTCTGATGACTGTGTGAGAGTGAATCCATTGTTACGTGCCACCAGCGTTCACAACTTCCTCTAAAAGTTTGACCAAAACCCCTGTAGGCCACTGCAATGTGTGTGAAAGCATTTTTGTTTCCTTATTGACGTATGGAGTTGGACTTGATGTGAAACTTCTGCATCTGAGCAACTGACTTTTCTTTTTTTTAAAGAATAATAGAAGAAGAAGAAAACTTGATGCTCCCCAACTTTTCCCAGGGTCATTTTCTTACATCTAGATTTGAGACTTTCCCCTGTTTGACCAGTATCACACTGAGCTGGGTTAAAGTATTGATTCAAATAAGTATGGGTATACATGTAAATTGGATATTTGTGTAAGTATAAGTATGTGAATGTGCGTTTCGCTTACCCTCCAGAAGTATTTCCTGTTGGCCTGTTTGGGTACGTTGTCTTTGGTGTAGATGACCCCTTGCAGAGGGCCAAAGCGAGTACCCTGAGGGATATATTCTTTGCTGAACACGCCCATCACCTGGAACACAGACCAAATACATAATTCAATTTAGAGTATATTTCCCATGTGAATTTTACACAGCAGGTCAACCTTCATAGAAAACAAAAAAAGTCATCTTTAGGTCATCTCTATCTGTACACAAAAGTCTTGCAATCTATACATTTAATATAGTATAGTTTAGTATAGTATACTTTTGATTGTCCATTATTTATTGTTTCCAGCAGGTTCTTGGCCAAAGTTGCAGTTGTGGTTGCTTTGTCATGTTGACCCAGACAGCTCTAGATCCAGGTTAAAACCAGTAAGGTGACACAGTGTCAACACTAATAAGTTTATCGAATCAACAAAAGTACACTTTCCCTGACCTACTCCACTAATCTCTGACCTGCTGTCCTGATAAACACCACAGAGAGAGACACAGAGAGAAAGGCAGCAAGGCAAGGCAGTTTTATTTATGAAGCAGTGCCACCCACTTTGTCTTGTGTACTTCATGAATGCTGATCTCATATGTATGAAGTGTTTTACTGCACTTTTGATTCTGGAACTGCAAAGACAAAAGCCATTTTAAAAATCACACTGATTCTGCTTCCAGGTTGAATCAAAGCCTAAAAGCTCTGATTACAAAATGTTCTACCTATAGAATTACACCTTTGTTTAATGGGATTACCTAGAATACAGTTAGTGTTTCAAAGTGTGTCCAAACATATAGCACAAAGGAAATGGGATTATTTTTTTTTACTATGAGCAGGCAACTTTTTGCCCAGGGACATACAGTAATATGTGTGGTAAAAAACAAAACCTGATCTGTTCTGCAGGTTAGTTAGTCATTTCTGACCTTTTGAGGTGTTTTTTTTTAGTGAGCTGGATACGAAAATGCTGTGTTGGTAAAAAAAATAAATGACAATGAAATGATGTTGTGCAGCTTCATGATTCACAATTTCATTGAAAGTGCAACCCTTTCTCAAAACAAGCCCAAACACACACGCCACCAGGCAGCAGCATCTGTGGCATACACACAGCCTCTGTGTCTTGAGGAGCTTTGTATTCAAACCTTAAGTAATCCCCCCGCCCCCCTCCCTCCCCCGCCCCGTCTTTCTTTCTTGCATTGAGGAACTGTAGTTTAAACTGACCCTCAAAAGAATTTCCATGGCCTACTGTGTAAAGGTCAAACATTAAAAAAACACAAATGACAAACACCTGAACACCTTGGGATTATTTATCACACAATGTTTTTTTTTTTTTTTGTTGTTGTGTGTTTTTTTTTGTGTGTTTTTTTTTTTTTTTTTTTTTTTTTTTTTTTTTTTTTTTATTGTGCAGTGTATGCGGCGTATAACCGCTGTGGCGGTGCGGTTTGATTAACCGCCCAGTTCTGTCCTGAGGTGGTGGGGAAAAATTTTTTTTTTTTTTTTTTTTTTTTTTTTTTTTTGTTTGTTGTTTTTTTGTTGGGGCGTGGTCCCTTTTTTAAATATCCCCCAACACACCCTCCTCTCCCCAGCTTCTCCCTCCCCATCCGTCCCCTACGCTGCCTCTCTCCTAGCTTACTGGCACCCGTTGCTAACGCCCCATCTGCCACGTGTCCCCTTCACCCTTCTTTGCATTTCCTGGCACGCTTCGGAATAAAAAATGGGAGGAAAAGGAGGATTAGGAAAAGTGTGAAGAAAGTTCGAGAAATAGGAAGACAAGTGGGCCCAACATTCCTCCTGGTAGCCGAAAAGGTGCTGAACAAGTGTGTGGATGTGCATGATGATAATGCTACTGATGTATAAGGACTTGTGAGTTGACTACATTCTCAGTTTTCATCCAGACTCTTTAACTTTGACTCATCTGCCAAACTGAAACTGAAGTGCACCATACACTCACGTGTGTAAAAAAAGCCCTTCCCTCGGAGCCTTACTGATAACTGCGTGAACAGTGCCTTACGTTTAAGGTGACACATGTATGCGCCCTCCCATCCCACAAACCCACACAAAGGAGCGGCTGTGTTTTTTGATCATCACAGGAAATGAATTTCCCAGCTTTAGCGAGTCAAGGAGAAATATTCACATGACACCTTCTTAGGAAGAGAAACCACAAGGGCCAGTTTAAGCAAAACAGTTTACTGGCAATCATGTAAGTGTGTGCTTGTGCTTGTTCTCATGTCTCATATGATATCTGTTTGACTCGCTGATCACATATGCTCACACCTAATTGTTTGTCACTAAGTGTTTGATGTGGCTATTATTACATTCAAATTACATTTTTACAATTGCGATTGGTCAGATATCCCTGCTGCGTGTGAGCACTGCAAGCAAATGTCAAAATCAAGTTTAGCTGCATCAAGTGTGAAGTGTTTGTAAGATGTGTGTAAACAAGGGCTGGCGATTTGAAATTAGCCGTCGGACTGATTTTTATCACCTCAGTTTGCATGATTTTCTCTTCCTGAAGCATTAAATGCTACATAGAGAGGAGGAAGAGATGAATGTATGAGTATGTATGAGAACTAGAGAAGAGGAACGACGGCACAAAGTGTTGCCTAGGTCAGGACAAAAAGAGGAAGGGGGCAATGAAGGCCTCTGCAAGCATCAGAGTGTTGAGAGTTAAGAGCAACTAAACAAGTAAGTGTGACATATTTCTCTCTTACGCTTTATGATGATGATTCTCTCTTTGGTCACAGTACAAATTCCCTTTTAAAACCTTGCTTGGAGACATGATTACAGTGCTTTGCAGTGACATGTCCAGGCAGATACCAGATCTTAATGCACTGAAAGCCAAACAGTCAGCTGACTGAAATAGCTCACGGATATTGTGTTTGCTCTTCCTGACTCACCTGAGTTGGAGAGGATGAGGTAAGTAGGATAGGCATGGTTGTAGAAAAAAAGAGACAGGCGGTAAGTTTTGATGTGACAAGTTCCCCTGCTGAAAGCCAAGCTGATCCCTGACATCTTACTCGCGTGACTATGTTTATATCCTGAGTGAGAGTGTCTGCGTGCATTATTGCATGTGTGAGACAGAAGTGCAAAGAAGCTACACAATGGCAGAAACCTTAGGGTGACATAATGGAAGTTAAGGTGGCCAGAAGACATAGAAAGGCCTCTGACCTCAAGCTGCCAGCAGCCTCATGTCCACAGCCACACAGCCACATAGAAACACACACACACACACACACACACACACACACACACACACACACAACACACATACACACACTGTGCACTCTGTATGTGCGAAGAACTCATTAGTCAGCAGATCTTTTGTCCCAAGTAACCTAATGCAGATGGCCCAAAAAAATGTTATGTTACACAGAATTAATATTTTGAAGTGTAATCACCAAAGCTATAATCTGACCAAACCAAGCTTTCTCGAATGGCACCCCAGATTGCAACTACTTTAAAGGAGGGTTAAAGTTATTGTAGTTGTTAGATAAGAATATGAGCTCTTTTTCAATCTACTTCAGTTTTAAGAGTAAGAGGTTCGACGTGTAAACAATCTGAAGGAGTTGAAATGCTCTTACCTCATTGTCTGTGCTGTATTCAAAGGTGAGGTTGCGTGGAATGGAGGTCATGGCTTTGGGCAGACTGAAGCTGGGGTCCGACACCTGGTCTGGCACAATGTATGTGCAGTTGAGGACAAAGTCCACCTCCCTCCACCCGCTCATGTCTCCTGGTGTGCTTTCCAGCTTCATCTTGACAATATAGAATAAACTGTAGGTGATCGATTTAGGCTTTCAATCTATAGTTTGGTTTTGTTCCGTTTGGTTTAAGTTGCTTTGGTATAGAAGTACTTTGGTTTGATCGGGTAGGTCCCTTGTCTTAGGTACGCTTGTTAAAGCTCAAGATCTGGAAAGCAAGAGAGAGAAAGAGATTTTAGTGCCACAGAAATCAACTGTTATCATATTAAGTTTGAGGCAAAATACATGTTTGGATAAAAAGAAAATTTGCAGTACAGAAAGACATCATCTTTACCCACCGCAAACTGACAGTGATAAACAACTTATTTATATAAGTCAAACATTATTACAGTAGGTTGGCCTGAGGTTTAATACAAAAAATCCCAAGTCAACTAAATCTTTTGCTGTTTGAAATCCATCCCATCGTCCTAACACCATTCTGTTTAACCTGCCATTTCACATTAGGCCAGTAGGTCAACTTGTCCTTTTCAGCTCATTCTGTCTTATGTATCTATCTTTTCTCTATCCAACGTTATTCATGCCAGCAAAAAAAGAAACAAGCTATATAACTTACTTTCACACATTCATTCAGCTGTAGGAACGTCATTTCTTTGGCTATGTCATTCCTTGGTTGCTTTTTATCTGCGTTCTCCTCTTTATACTCTCTCTCCTTTCTCCAGTGTTTCTTTAGGGATGCCTGTCAGTTAGATCCTTTGGATATCCGCTCTTCCTGTGGCCACTCTGTCACCGTCACCAGAAACTCATGAGCCTGGATGATTGCGCCCAAGCTTTTTTAGCTCAACGCCTCGGCCAATCAAAAGCCACTGTGGTCATGTGATTAAGCCATCTGACACACAACTGTTGGTTTTAGACAACAACATCAGTGACGTTGTACACTTGGCCAGCAAGTGGCTGTTGTGATGAATGCTTACATACGCACACACGCGTCCACGCACACACACAAACGTATACACACACACACACACGTCCACGCACACACAAAGAAGACATGTTAATGAATGAATAAAGGAAGAGCAGATGGCTGGTGTGTTGCCACTGAAAAACATACTCACAGACTTTTGCTTGGTTTGGCACTTAATGAGCAATCTGCTGCCAGGGTATCTTCTTGACCTACATCTCACTGTAGAACATCTTTAAGACCCTTACACCCCTGCCACACACACACACATACACACACACACACACACACACACACACATACACACACACACACACACACACCACTATGTAAATCTCGAACCTTTACAAACACACACAATCACAATTCTTCTATATTTAAAGTTTTATTGAATCAGGAAAAAAGTAAGTCTTCTCCTATACACATGCCCTGTGCTGATTGGTGCGCTTCACTTATTCACAGGTACAAATGTAGAGCAGGTCATCCTAGCACGTAGGAAAGAGACTTAAAGACACCTGTTTGGCATTCCCTTTACTTTCAGACACGCACACACGCACAGGCTAATAATATGGAGCTCTGAGTCACCTCAGCCTGCATAAAGATAGCTAGGACAAGAGAGAGCAATTAAAACAACATATGGAGGGCAAGAATATGTGTGTATGTATATATATATATATATATATTTATGTGAATTTATTAAATTTGTTATTAAAAAAAAAAATTTCTTGAGATGTCTTACATTTTACAGTACAACTTAAACATCTGTCATGGTCATTTTATCACTGGTGACACATAACTACAGAATTGATGAATTTCTCCATTTAGTCTCTATTATTATAATTTACAGCATGCATCTTTACCTCAAAATAACAGGCGCAATGCTCAATTCCTAAAATCCTTGTTCCTAAAAAGTGTACTTGATTCTTGTTAAGATGCAACCCTGTTCTGTTTTTTAAACAAAGTATTATTCGTTTTCGGTATAATATAACATATAACCATAAAAGCCACATAAAAATGTTTTAGGAAGCTTAAATAATATAAGACAAACTGTATTTGATTGACAGGATTCACATAATAGTTTTAAGAGAAACAAATGTAAATGTGTTTCACAAATATTGTTAAAGTCCAAAGAATTCTGGAAAAAATAATATACTGCTTCTATTGCCCCCACCCACCCTCCCCCTCCCCAACTTTGCTGGTGATGAAATAGTAAATTGGCTGCCATATGGTAAGACCGCTATTCCAAGAGTGGAGCTTTACTGACCAGTTTGGCATAGGGGTTAATGATGGTAGTAGAAGGTGTGTGTGTGTGTGTGTGTGTGTGTGTGTGTGTGTGTGTGTGTGTGTGTGTGTGTGTGTGTGTGTGTGTGTGTGTGTGTGTGTGTGTGTGTGTGTGTGTGCGTGTGTGTCTGTCTGTGTGGTGGAGAGGGAGGGGAGGTATAGGGATTTGGGCTCTTTCACTGGCCTGAGCCTGGTGGGGCTAATTTCACTAATTTGCAGACAGTCTGGGCTCGGGCTCAGGACTCAGAGGCTACAGACCCAGCACTCCAGGATAGCAGACTAACCGACTCATCTCACTTGTCGACACACATCACATCCGGGACATCAGATAGTTTCAGACTTTTTTTTTTTTCCAGGGAGGGAAACCTCACGCGCAGGGCAATGGGAACTGGGCCTTTGAACAAACGGGGAAGGGAGGGAGATAACGGCACCAGATGAGCCGAAAAGGATAAGTGGAGGAAAGACCTGAGGTCAGCTATATTGAAGCTGTCTGAGACAGAGAAAATCAGACAAAGTGATGTGACCTGAGTCGTGATAATACTAAGTTATTGGTACCTAGGTGTTTTGTAGTAGCCTGGACACCTGTTGTCATGCAATAGTTTTATTCTGTACTGCTCTAGTGTCAGTAACAGTGCAGCGAAAGATGCCACCTGTTCTACCAAATGTTGATGTTGAAATGTTGTCATTTTCTAAAATATGAATTATACATCCTTTACAATTTCCATCTTCGACTACAAAAAACTTACATTTCATTAACCATCTTCCGCCAACCCACGTACACCCATGTGTACTAGAGTCCAGTGATACACAAATATACATGATATACAATGTGAAAGAATTGGATCATTAGCATAGTAAAACAAAGAACTAATAGTCATTTTAGGACGTAGTGCATCTGTCTCCCTATGCTACAAGAAAACAAATAGGGCAATTAAGAGTATTAAGTAAATAATCCTATTGTTTACCCATCAATAACCACTGATTCCGACATCTAGCAGTACCCCAAGCCCCATTCCACACGTACCCCAACCAATGGACAACCAGCTCATAAAATGTGTGTTGCACAACTGTACCTTTGCCTAATTGAATCTGAGTTTGGTGTACGGTTTAAACACAATGCATCATAAAAGATCAAGATAAAATGAAGAAAATAATTAGGAAAGCTTAAATGCCCTATCTTTAATTGTAGAGTTTAAGTTACAGATGAAAAGTAAGCAGTTAAGTGTTATACCACTTTCTTATAGACACACATATACACACATAGTGATACAAGTGTTCATAAATCAAAACATCAGAAACTACAATGGAGTCCCTTTTCACTTTTTAATTTTGGTCTCTCTGTTTATTTTGTAAAACACATGCACACAAACAAATCCAAACTCATTTCCACTTACAAGCTTTTTGCAAAGCTTAATGACCATGCAATGCCATTTACAGGAACCAACTACACTGAGAAGGAGACCTCTGAAAGAAAAGAAGGTAACACAAGGTTTTAGTAACTACGCTGTGCTGCATTCCATACTGTAAAGTTATCAGGTTATCTGTAATGTTGTCTGATCCAGTGCCAGTGTTTCTCTTTCAATGAGAATGAAAGTAGAAACAATCCAGTCATGGAAGAAATGTGACAGCTCACGTTGTTTGTTTACAGCTCCTTGACCATGAGTTAGAATCTGAGTACATTGTCCTTATATTGGAAACATGCCACACCCCGAAATACAGTATATCAAACTAAGGTATAGGTGATGACAATGTTTACATTCCTCAATCTATTAGTTTCTGGGGGCTTCAAATCCCTCTTATTCTATTGGTGCTCCCCTCCCTTGGTGCTTTTCCAGTTGGTAAACAGTAAACAGCTGAGAGGCAGATCCTCAGACAAAAAAAGAGGATTATTCGGCTGTTATAGCATTGTTACTCTGGTGCTGTAGTTGTTGTCCCTAGCAACAACCGCATTCACTTTACCAGGAAGTAGATGACTTATAGGAAGCAGCCATAGAAACATCACTTTTTATGGGGTTGTTGTTTACTGAGCCAGCCAGCTTAGTTTCCATAAGATCCCTTTAACCAGAGGGATTATCCCCTCTGGCTGAACCTTAAATATGTAAGATTACATTATTGCTTTTCATTACTAACATGCATTGGCCAATGGCAATTGTTTTCTTGGAAGCATCTTTGTTTAGTGAGGCTTTTTTTTCTTAATGGGTAGAGGTCTTTGGTGGTTGGAAGTCTTGTTGTTTTCAGTGAGTGAGAAGGAAATTCTAGGGAAGGGAATTTGTCCCTTCCCTAGAATTCCTTGCTAATTTTTCTCAAATCATTTGTTATCACTGTTCTTTAAACTCTATTGTGCGAAGGGAAAGAACTTTTTTTGATCTATTGTTTGTATGTTAAGAGATAGATGAAAGGCAAGATGCACTTCCTTGTACTTCTTTAAACTCTATTGTGGGACCAGAGGAAGGATTTTTCTGATCTGTTGTTTGCTTGTCAAGAGATAGATTACATATAGATAAGATGCACCTCCTTTGAACTGTATCCCTGTTTTCTGAACTTGTTCGACCTGCTAAATTGCTTCTGACAGGGGGATGCTGTAAATTCACTGGAAGAAGCCTTTGTGTGGCAAAGACAAATAAATGACGGGTAAGAACTGCTTCCAAGCTTATAGAAGCAATCATGCTTACATATGGTGAGAAATATCCTATGTGGTATCTATAGGTCAAAGGGTACAACATACATAATCCAGGTATGATTTGAAACACAAAAGCATAATTTTAATCTTAATGTATAATCTTTGTCAATCCATGACAGTGGACAACGCCGTTGTCCTAAGACATGTGGTCAAATATTTGTTTCCATACTAGGTAAAAAAAACAACAACAAGACTTAAATCTTTTCTCCATCTGTCTGAAGATTGGTGTAATGTGTTAGATATTGCTTTCATCAGTCAGATTCCACCACTTCCTCGCCTCTCCTATTGTTTTTTTTGCGTCATTGTTATATTCTGTGGAACTACGCCTAACTCTTTGGAAACATGACCACAAAAAAAAAAAAATAAAAAAAATATTGAAAATACACATTTTAAGGAGGGGCTGTTTTGCTTAGTGATGCTCACTCTACTGCAGTGGGTGGTTTTAGCATCCGGCATAGCTAAGGAGAGAAGAAATATAAGGGAAGGGTTCAATCTTCATTTCAATAAAGGTGATACATTAATACTTGAAAAGTGGATTTATGTAAAAACTCCAACAAAGCATTAACATAATGCGATATTTAATTTTCTTAGTAAAGCCCAGACAAATAAAGGCAAGGCAATTGGTGTATGTAGAACTACTGAAAATGCCAAACGGGTTTGTGGCCCTAAAAGGTCTTTATCTTATTTTAACTTTCTAACTTGCCACAACATTGACTCTGTGGTATAGTGATGAAGGAATGCAAGGTACTGATTAAAGATACACTTTACAATTATTTTAAGCTAAAGCGAGACTAGATAGCTAGTAACCATTGCATCACTCTGTTGCAGACACACTGTAATGCAAGTGGCACTAGATTTATTTAGAACATGCACTGGTGTCTGTGTCTTGTTGCAATGAAAACCGACACGGCAAAACTATTATCCATTTTACTGGAACTGTGCACGACACACACAACTCCCCTGAAAGTACGATTCTGTACATGCAGTCGGTAACTGTAGCCAAAATCAACACAGATTTAAGTGTAGGGCATGGAGACTTCAAATTATCTTTTTTTAAATCTGACACTTTATTTATTTATATGTCTGTTTTACCTTATATGGTTAACACGAAGTGAGAGCTCACACTTTCTCACCATCATCTGTTGCAATAAGCTAGAGTTTCTGAGAGACTGACTGTGACAAACCGAAATAACCCATCTCATTTTCACACCTCCTCTGGGCTACATGCCATCATAGAGAAGGAAGGAAGAAGTCCGACCCGCCAGAGGCCTCAACAAACATCCTTATCTGCAATCATCATCAGTCTGTTTACCGTGCATATACAGAAACTTTGAACCATACAAGGGCAGGTATAGGGGACTTCTATTTTAATCTGAGAGCAGAGTATGTCTGGTATTTTGAGGATACATTGAATTGCGTGAATTGTTTTAGTCTTTCTCTTTAGACTTTCTATTTAGTCACACACCTTACATATGGTCATTGTCACCTCTAGAAGTGAACATTATATCACCTCAGCTTTGTAGAGTGTATGAAATCCATGCTGCCCTGCAAACTCGTCCTTGCAAGTTTTCATGACCTCAATGAAGCAATGAGAGAAATGCACAGCTCATGTTAATAAAGGAACTTTGATTGTATACTTGTATGTGCTTGGTGTCCAGTCAGTGTCATTACCACAAACATTTGTGACTCATTTTTTCTGAGTATTGATGTTCATCTCGCTGTTACCAGCCACTCTTGTTCTGTGGTGCACGCTATATGACACAGTATCTTCTTCTTTTTCAGAAAGCCTTTTAGCACTTGCCTTTTGTGCATATTATGAGCAATATTTGCTATTGAAAAAAGGTTAAATCAAAGGAAGCATGTGAGATGTATCTGTAAGTTGATGCTGTGATTCTCTCAGTTGAATGTTCACGGTGGTAGCAGAAGGGAAACATATGGGTGGTGGGGGGAGCAGTTGGGGATATTTGCATACAGTATTTATAACAGTTACTTCTCTTCAAAAAAACTGTGCTCTATGTGACAGGGCTGTACTGTATTGATCTTCATAAATTAGCTCTGAATTCAAATGATCACTCTTTTATTAGATTCTATTAGATTACAATATCTTGTCATGTTCCTCAAAAATGTGTCTAGAGTCACACAAAAAAATGTTGCAACCCAGTAACGCAAATGCAGGGCATTTCATTCCATTGCTTGACACATACATACATCACATTAGCCCTGTCCAACTGTAATGAGAGCCCTTTCTCTGATTCATCACATTTAACAGACTGAGATATGACTAGGCGCCACAACCCGTTTAACCTGTGGGACTTTGAATCTTCTGTTTTGTTCTGTCAGATGGCAAGACCTGACATTCCTGACAAAAATGAGATTGACCTGATCATGAGACAACTTCCTTTCAGTTTAAGCAGCTAAAAGGCTAGTTCTGTGACCAAAATCTCTATTCAGTGTTTATGTAAATGAAACCATCATAGAAGTTTAGAGAGAAGGAATCACTCTTATGAGGAACTGCCAAGAACTCATGGGCATCTGAAACGCTACAGGGCCCCAACCACAACCAGACACTGTTCTTTGTACAGGGTTACAAGTCAAAATGGTTGGGTACAACTGGCTTAATATTTGCATTGTATTATTTATATATATATATATATATATATATATATATATTAAACATTGTAAAATTGTTTTGTGAAAACTCCATCTGTCAAATATACTCCAGTTGACCTCATTAAGAGGTAAGAAAAAATATACTGTAACTTGCTGCCGATGTTATCTGCTTACAAATGCAGATATTGGTTTATTAGCCAATGCATGGTGGCTAATTTGTGATATATAATGCCTCCATAATCGTACCATGTCACTCAATTATCAGAGGGTGTTTATCTCAATCCCCTACTTTCTGAACTAATGAGAATCTAATAGCTTAATACTCTAATTATTGTTAACTCTAGCCATCCCCTACGCTACAGCACATACAATTATTTATCTAGCAGGCCCAAAATACATGAGCTCCAACAACAGTAGAGTGAGGGGCTGCAGAGGGTATTTGGAGACTTAAAGGAGATGTAATGGGGAGAATAGGGATAAGAAAGAGGTAATGTAAGGGTGTAGCAAAGTCTGCACGCTTTTGGCTTGTGGCGGTCAACAGGTGGGCCCATGCACCACCGCCCCCCTCCCCAATCTCACAGACCACCAGCTAAAGAGAAAGACTTTAGCCAAGATCTGTCTGGCAGACAGAGAAGGGGATTTCAGCACCAAATCCAGCGGATCAATAAAAAATGTCTGCTAATTAGGCTTCCCAGAAAAGGAGGGGGGACAGGATGAGAGTGAGACAAACATTAGATCAGCTAGTGCTGATTCAGAAGTCTATGGAAAATCCCCAGACAGGCGTGCCTGCTGTGAAAATCAGGTGAGGCCCACTAGGTGACAGCTCACCTCGGTCTTTGGATCAATCCAATTTAGTCTTGCCAAAAATCTGGATCTCCCTCCCTCTCTCCCTCCATCACTCTCTTCCCCAGTCAGAGGCAACCTCCCAGGCTACAGCGATCAGTTTCTCTGACCCCAATCCTTCCTCCTCCTCTTCCTCCCACCTTTTCTTTGCCCTCCTCCTTTTCCCTGACCCTCCTCCTCCCTTCCTCTGGACATCACCACTTTGACCTAAATCTCCTCATTTAATCTTCTTCTTCATCATCATTGTCTTTTGGATAACAATCAACCCCCTAATTGTCTTAATCTTACTGGTCTTTTATTGTCCCTGGGGCGTCATGTGTACTGCAGAACAAAAACATTAACTACAGATCAATACTTGGCATCAGGCCGCAACTACCACCACGGCCTTTATCGATTATCACTAATTTGAGGTTGGGCTGCACTGCTTATGGATTTAATTAAAATTAAAAGATACTGGGGCATGTCAGTTTTTGAGGCCACACAAAAATAACCTTTGTCAAAGAAAAATGTATCATATTTCATTGAAAGGGGCTTATATTGTGTTGTTATGATTTAGTGTTTTTTTTTTCATATAGAGCTAAATTTAATAAAGAGATGAACAGCAGTGCCACTTGAAGTGAAGGATAATATATTTCAGTTTGGAAATGTGAGAAAAATATCTACATTTTATGCATCTGTGGATTAAGTCCAACTTGAAAGCAGCAGCACAAGCCAGCAGCTGTAAACACCTTCTTCAAATCTCCCCCAAGCCTCTTTTTATGCTCTCTAAATAAAACAAATCTGTACATTGTCAATTTCTAAAATGAAAAGAGCTTATGGAATAGCACTCTCAGTTCTATTACAATACGGCTTTGGGCCCTAAACTAAAGATATTAGCTTGAGAGCAGTGGTAAGCCCAGGATCAAGCTAAGGTTAGGCAGTGATTTGTGTATAATTTTGAAATGACAACCGGGACGATAATCAAAATATTCAGAACAATAACGGATTATCTGTTTCAGTGGCTGCACTCTGGCCATCTGTCAAGGATTGGGTCAGGGGGTGAATAATGTTGTTCACTTGTGTGTGTATGTGTTTATGTGTGTGTTTACATAGAGGCACATATATTTATATATATACTGTATATATCTTTTTTTTCTATTTGTATTGCAGATCTGTGTATTTTTGGCTCGGCTACAGTAACTCAAGATGTAACCACAGAAAATATATATATATATATATATATATATAAAAATCCCCTTTTCTTCTTCCCCTTTCTTCTTGTTCTCACTCCTTGGCACATCCTTTTTTTATTATTTAGTCTTTAAAATGTAGTCCCTAATTTACACACCTTTATTCACACACTTCATCATCACCATCCTTATTTCCCTCTACAAGATCAACAGCTCAGCCCCTCCCTCCCCCTCTCCTCTGTTCCTCTCTCTCTCAGTGGGTGAGTCTGGAGCTGACACTGTCTGACTCCCTCTCTGCTGTAATCTCAGATGGCTAATCTAATCTCTCTGTCTTCACAGATTGGCAAACTACCTGGGTCTCTACAGCCAATTAGTGCCCATCTGGACAGCACGCCATGAAGGCCAAAGCCAGCCACCGTAGGGGCCCAGCCAGCCTAGTCAGGCCGCTACAGGGCTCAGGCTGTCTGGGGCCTCATATATCTGCTTCCATAACATCCCAAAGATTAGGGATCCTCTGCAGACTTTACTGCCAATTAAAGCACTTGTTGCCACACAGTTGTTAAGTGATTCATCACTAAGTGGGCTACTTTGGCACCAAATGTCTCTTTAGCATTTTTGCTTCTGCAATTCAGAGAAGGTTCCTTTTCTACAAATTAAGATAACATGGCATTTCACAATGTCAATTTTTTTCATTTGCAGAATTAGAAAAGAAAATACAATTTAGCTGTATGTTTTTTCCTCCTGACAAGTGACAAAGTTTAAACACAAAATGGCAATTTAATCATAATCCATCAGTTTTGCAATTATACTAAAATATATTTTTTGCACTGTCAGCATTTTAAACTCTATGACCTACCAAGCATGTAACATGCATTATCTTATATTTGTAAGTAATGTGATTGACTGTAATCATTGTTACAGTTTGTTTTATTTGTACAGTAAAATATATTGTATTGTCAATGCATAAACTATGGAAAGTGTGCTCTTATTGTATCTGGTGTGTGATATGTGTAATATGATTTTATGCATCATCATGTCAATGATATATACATATACAACCATTGAGACAGAGCGGTAAATACACTGAAACAAGGTCAGAGGCCTTCTAATAGCTTATTTTCTTATTAAGCCAGTCTCACTTAATCACCTTAGCTAAATTAGTTTGAAATTAGCCCCCTTTCTAACTCCCTGTCTTCCATCTTTCCCCTCCTTTCCTCCCCCTTTTCTCCCCAGTCGTTTTCACAGCTTTATGGATTAGACAGATTACACGTCTGAAACTCTGTTTTTGTTCTTTCTGTTTCAGTTCCTGTCCTTCCATCTTGAGGGGTGTTAATCCAGGATACATGCAATGAATGAATGAATGTTGTTTTTACCTTCAAACCTGTTACAACTGAGTTTATAACACAACAAACAGTTAAAATGATGGAATGACATGGGTTTATGTTCATATTGTGAAGCAAAGCTACCACTATCTCTTTATACTGGAACAGCAGTCAAGGAATAAGTAAAGGAGAAATTGGCCTACAGAACCGTTCAATGAGATTGAGAATTATTTTCAGTTGTGTGACATTTAGCTGTAGCAAAGTGACAGACTCATATCTGTACCACTTGTTTTTATTAAACAACATGTAATGCCTTAAAGGGCAGACATCTCTCTTTTTTGTCTTGCCACTGAAAACTGTAGATGTTCTCCAACACAGGACCACATTATGCTTGGGGTTTTGGTGTTGTATGTGTCATTTTTTTTGTTTAACTGACAATTACACAATGCAGGTTTGGTTGGGCCTTAATTCAGTTGTCAGATGACTGCACTATTATTAGGCTATTGATTTGATTTAGTCCGAAATTCTACCCTCCATAAAGAAAGATGACTAATATGGTTGTCAGATAATTACTTTTTAATCACCGTAAGACTTACAGTGGATTTTAGATTTTATCCTGAGGCGTTTTGCTGTGTCATTTCTGCGTTTTGTTTAGTACTAGGCCTACAGCCTACTTATGTTTTAGCAGATAAATATTAGCCTATAAATTGCGCAAATTACTTAAATTGAATGACAAATGCGCGTGATCACACGTAGCCTATGGTTGTGCGTATGCCATCACTTGCCCCCCCTGATACATCATTTCCTGCATAACGAGCAGTAGCAGTGACCACGCGGTTTTTACAAACGTTTCTATGTGTGGAAAAATGCTTTCACTTTCACTTCGAGGCTCCATTGATTCGATGCAGACGTTGCATTCAGAACAATAAAAAATAGGGGAAACAAACAAGCAGTTAGCAACAGAAAGGTGACTCAGTAAATAGAAGAACACTTTAGGAAACCCCGCAATGGCGTTTAAGTACCCGACTGCGCGAAGAGATGACAGTAAGGTCAGTGTCGAAGTCCTGCTACTTTCTCTTTCCGTCTGTTTGTCATTTGATGAAAATATCTTGTGCAAACTTACAGGCAGGAAAAGCGAGACCAGGAAGAGAAAGGCAAGTCCTGTGGGTGGAGGGTTAGAAAGGCATATGGCGACTGACTGAAGAAACAAAAACACAACTTTGATACCATTTCAAAAAGTAATTCAAGGGGAATGCTTCATTAACCACGTAGAGAAGTAACGTTAGCTCTTTCAAAATGTGTTGCACTTTGACGCGTTTGTCATGTAGTTGAGGTAAAGCAGAGACGGTTTTAGAATAGAGGATCTTTGGGTAAAGTAACACCCCACGAGACATGTCCCAGTGGAACACAGCATATGTTCATGCTCATGAGACTGCAGTTGTTGGTTCAGCTTCATCATTCAGTGTCGCAGTTAGCATTCGTTTTGGTTTCCTTATGACCACTGTACGTCTGATAATGCAGTGTATGCAGGCCTGTAGCCAGGACTTTACTGAGTCATTACTCTTTCTCACTATTTTCCTAACTTCACCCCAGCCCAACCTTTATTTATTCATTCAAATGATTTGTTTCCTGTAATGTTTTTATCTGCCAACATGATGGTTTAAATAATGTTTCAAAGGCTCCACCACACTGAATTACCGGCCTAAATCTGTTTACTAAGGCTGCAACTAACAATTACTTTTATGATTTATTAGTCTTATGATTAGTTTGTTGATTGATTTATTCATATATAGTTAATTGAAAATGTCGGGGAATAGCTGACTTATTTAAATGTCTTGTTTTGTTTGATCAACAGTCCAAAACCCAAAGATATTCAATTTACTATCAAGGAAAACTTAAGAAAACCAGAAGAAAACCTTGGACAAGGAAGCTCTAATTGAATATTTGCATCAGAATAAGTCTTCAAAACCCACCATATGTCACTTCTGTGTTATTGTAAAATGTAAACTCCTCTTAAGGTGATTACAACCAGTAAATGAGGACATGACCTCAGTGCCCTCAATGGTAACTACGGCCCTTGGTGTATGCCTTTATTATGTCTGAAACCTGCCCCTTTGCCCCAGTACAAATTTCTGCGCACCCCCTTACCAAATATATAAAAAAAAAAAATTAAAAAAAAAAAAAGAAAAAAAAAAAAAAACAAAAATTGTTGGGGATTGTAGCAAACACAAAAAAAAAAGCCACCCCAAAATGAGAAATCACTCAAAAATGACAACATGTTTGACAGGTGAGAGGAGTTGAATGGGCAAAGAGGAACAGAGACAAAACAAACATGACAATAGAATGAGGGCAAATGAGCTTCACTATTGTACACTCCGTAAACCATTTTACAACTTAAAGGAGAATTCCGGCCAATTTTTACGTTAATGTTGATGTCTGTGCAACATGAACAAGGCCCTTACGTGACGAACAAGATGCGTTTTCAACTCAGACGTTTAAATTCACCTACCCTGTCTCGATACTGCTGGTAGGTAGCTCGCCCCCAGGATCGAGACAGGGTAGGTGAATTTAAACAATGTCTGAGTTGAAAACGCATCTTGTTGTCACGTAAGGGCCTTGTTCATGTTGCACAGACATTTTAATTGCATTTTGTGTCTATTCAGAGGCACAAAGGCACTCTAAAACCTGCCCGACAACTGCCGTTTTAGCTCAGTGGGAGCTCGTAGAGGTAGCTGCAGCAACTCCAGTTTGCTAGGACCGATTCAGGTCAGGTTTTTTTCAATCGAAAGTACAAGATTAACGTAAAAATTGGCCGGAATTCTCCTTTTAATAGAAAATGAAAAGTTATCCTTTTTCATAACAGATTTTAAAGACAAAAAAGCCTAGCCCAATCATTACACTGGACAGATTGAATATTTTAAAATAATGAAAAACAGTCAGGGTCATTTTGACTAATATCCCCTACTTAATATTATCAGAATGAGGTACATACTCCTTCCCTTATAAAATACATGAGCGCTGCATTACCATATTACTAAATGTAAAAGTATGCCTTTTGGCAATTTTTCACAACTCATTATTAACCTGAACTATGGCTGTGATTTGTGCCTTGAGCCTTAGCCACAGTTGGCTATACTAATTATCATCGTCGGAACTTATACAATTTACAATATACACTGGTTACTTGCTAATACTTTATGTACTTGCAGGTAGTCCTATTTATAATTCCATACTAATTTGTTTGGCATATAATTAAAAAAATAAACCTTTTGTTTGTGTTTTTTCATTTAAAGTGAGTACAGAAAAGAATAAAAAAAAAAATGCCACATCTAATATTTGAGAATTCTTAAATCAAAAATGTGAGAATTTGACCACCACCTGGGGCACAAAATGGAGGAAAACGTAGGTTGGGGAATTCATGCTGCTGTCAGCCTGCAAAGCCTTTTGATACATTGTACTAGGGCTGGGCATCGTTAAACATCTTTCGATCCGGTGCCAATTTCGATACCTCAGTTTCGACGCTGGTTCCTTAACGATACTTTTTTCGATACCATATGTTTTAAAATCCATTTCACCATCAACAAAAATACATTAATCACAAAACTTTTATTTTTCACTTTAATTGTGAATCAAAACAGTTATCAAAATTAAAAAATTCTAGTAACACTGCTCATTCAGAGTAACATTAATAAAACTAGGGGTGCGCCAGTCAGATGCTGCTAGGGAATGTAAACAACAAAGACTTTCTAGTGCAAACTGCAAAATGACACAAACCTTTAACAATAAACTTGGTGACTGCCCTGTTGTCAACATTGAACTAATGAAGAACTAACTTAAGTGCAAAGGAATGTAATTGAATTGCCTTGTTGATGAAAGGTGTTGTAGAAGTAAAGCTGCTTTTTCTTACAACCTCGGCCTGTCAGTCAGTCATCAGGGCACAGAAACCACTGTTGTGCCTGCTTGTCTCAGAGGAAGTGTAAAACAACAGCACCGCGACTGCTTTCGGGTCGCCGTTAATATCATATCGCAGCAAACGCTGTCTGCGTGAAGTTTTGAAAAACTGTAACCACACTTTATCGGCATTGTCGTGACAACAAAACTGCAGAGCCAACGTAGTTTACTCCGCGTGTGTCGGTCGGAGCTCCGCTCTCTGTCAATATGCATAGAGGACAGATAAGATTGCGCTTATGCGCTCAGACGCTTTTGGAACCAAAATTTGGCACCAAAAGATAAATAATTTTTTATACTCATAGGATCCGTTTTTTTTTTGTTTGGTGTCATAAAAGTATTGACGTTCGGTGCCCAGCCCTACATTGTACGTGATACCAGATAATACAAAGTTGACTTGACTCCCCCAAGGTAATGTACTGATGCTTGTATTTCCTAAAAAAGGATAGGTTGTTCTTTTAGCTGTCAATAGCTGTTTTGCAATATGACAGTTTTGAATGTTGATGCGATCACGCTAGGCTGTACCCATAGCTGCAGCAGATATCCAAGGTGAATAGCCTTTGGCATGTTAGATCAAGGTAGTTGGCTTGGCAGCCAACCATAATCCTGATCGACTGACCTTTTATGTCTTAAATTAATTAGGGAGTCATGTCTCTTTACGTAGTTGAGAGGTTCTTGCCATAATATGTATTACACAGTAGTGGAATAGGGCTATTTACTGTAGACACTACCTTGGCACAACAACTGATGGTCTCAAATGCATGAAAGGTCCAATATGTAATATATTTACATATTTTATTATATTTTTTAAATCCAAAAATAACCCCAATGCATCATCAGATATTAAAGAAACATGCTAAGTTGAAATACAAAAATACAAATTTTTTTATTCTAAGCCGAGTAAGTGTGTCTGTCTGGCGTGTGGAGAGGACAGCCAGATTGTGGGATTTTTAGCAGTTTCTACGGTAATTCTAAGCCGAAAAAGCGTGTCTGTCAGTTGGGTACAGAGCTCCGCGTGAGCACGGGCTTTTATGACTGTCAATATAGCCAGCATCTAACGTTAGCTACTCCGCTGTGCTATGGAGTAATGTCTGGCTATGTGAGATAAGCGTCCAGCAACATTGTTGTGGATGCTGTGGTCTCAGCCTAGCAACCAATGTGTACTTTGAGTCTGGGGAGGAGTGGGCGGGGGAGACGACTCTCTCCAGTATTTTGAATTTTTACTGCAGTAACTATTTTAAACAATAGCTGTCAGTATTACATATTGCACCTTTAAGCACGCAGGAAATTCCACAAATTAACTTTTAACAAGGTTGTGTGGTAGAAATTCTAATACATAGGGTGAGATCTGAAATAAAGCTTCACTCAACAAAGTCTTTTAAGTATTTATTCTTTGCGCAAAAAAGGTTCAGTTCATCATGAGAGTCTGAGAATCACTTGCTTATTAACCCTCTCCCAAGCTGACAGCAATGGGGAGGGGATGAATTATTAGCCCTGATTGGCCCCTCAAAGTCTGAGAATGCATGGGAGGTAGAGAACGCCAGTTTAAATCAGTTTCAGAATCAGAAGAACATAAAACATGGACTGTCAGGGCCCACACATCATGACATGTGAAACCCTTGCAGAAACTGTGAACGGTTCAAGCAGCTAAAAACAAAAAACAAGTCAATCATCAGATATGTTATGAGATGTGTGATTTACAGCTGTTAATTTAAAATCATTCTGGCTGACTACATCATGAAGCTAGTTGAAAGAATGCCAAGAGTGTGCAACGCTGTCATCAAGGCAGACCAATAAAAATTGAATCAAAAGGTGTGTCCAAACTTTTGACTGGTACTGTATCTCACAAAAACACATTTGTATTTGTTTTCTTTACCAATATTGGCAACCCCCACTGCACTTTAATCAAAATAACCATCAATGTTTTTTTTAATGATACCAAGATAAAATAAGATAATCCTTTATTAGTCCAACAATAGGTAAATATGCAGTGTTACAGCAGCAAGGGATAGTGCGCAAACGATGCATCAGCAAAGAATGAAACCGTAACCATAAAAAAGCAAGTGACAGTAAAAAAGCAATTAACAGACATAAAGGCATAAGGTGAAATTCTCAGGAATAATAATGCAATGCTTCTCGGGAAATTGACTACAGACAGTTAAACATCATAAACCCCAACACTGTTGACAGCTGACAGAAGTACGCATGCTCTTCAGTTCCACAGAAAATTGCTTTTGGAGGGAAATTACAACCATGGTATTGCAAAAAAAAAAATTTATAAATTTATCTTGTAGGTGGATGACTACCATGGAACTCAGATCTGCGATCCCTACGTATGGCTTGAAGACCATGACAGTGCAGAAACAATGGTATGTATTGATCTCTTGCAGAAAGCTGAAACTGTGTCTTTACCCAAAACTCTGCAAATTAGGATAAGATGTACTTTATGGTTTCGCAAAGAGGCAGTTTTGCTTAGGCAATAGTGCAACACACAGCTGCAATCACCTGAAATAAAACAATACATAGCCGCATGACATAACAGTAGTACACAAAAGAAACGGTAAATAAGTTACATGTGACAAGGATATTTAAGATATTCCACATGATCTGTAAGAATATTGCAGATGTAAAGAGGTATATTGCATATGTAAAGGGATATGTAAAATATTGCACATGTCCCTGTGAACCATTCCATCCCTCCTATCTCTCCTTTTGTATCTCAGGCTTATGTTGAGAAGCAGAACAACCTGACCATGCCATACCTGGAGCAGTGCGCTGTCCGGGCACAGTTCCACCAGCGTCTCACTGAGCTCTATGACTATCCCAAATACAGCTGCCCTTACAAAAGAGGGAAGAGGTACTTGTTGAAATTGACTAACTGAAAAGAACCTATGAGAGGGACTAACTTGAACTGCAGGTCTGAAGTAAAAAAAACAAAAAAAAACTATGCTTGTTGTCACGGTTTTTCCTGTTTTTATTTCCAGGTATTTCTACTTTCACAACAAAGGTCTCGAGAACCAGGATGTGCTGTACGTGCAGGACTCTCTGGATGGAGCTGCAACTGTATTCTTTGACCCGAATAAACTTTCTGATGATGGCACTGTGGCACTGAAGAGTGAGCCATGTTGCAAAGCCCATAATACTGCACGCTATTGTGCACAACAGGGTTTCCGCGGGGTCTTAAAAAGTCTAAAATTTCAAAATCAAAATTGTAGGCCTAGAAAGTCTTCAATTTGCTAAAGTATTGTGTTCTAGGTCTTCAATAATTTTAAACAGGTCTTAATTTTCCTACGTCCATGTAACTCTACCTCTAATGCTCTTTTTTTTTTTTTTATTCCATGGTGTTGTAGTTCTTTCTTTTGCTAGTCCAAATATAATTTTGCTGTATTAGGACTACAAATGAGACCAACTCGCAACTAATATTGCAGCCAATCAGCTTTTGTGTTATTGGTGCAAGTCTTTTTTTGTACCACTGGCATAAAACGGATTTTATTCTTCAGCTATGGGGAAGTGCAAGTTTAGCGATACTTAGCTTGAAAAAACTGAATTTAGGGCTTAATTGATGTTGCGATAAAGGTCTTAAATTTCATTCATAAAAGGTCTTAAAAAAAATTTACTTGGTGAAACCTGCAGAAACTCTGGCACAAACACACATTTACCCAGACAAGTAGAGACATAAAGAAAATGATTGCTGAATTCCTCCTTTTCTTTGTCCCTTTCTCCATCCAGTGGGCCGTTTGTCAGAGGAGTGTGAATATTTTGCCTATGGTTTGAGCACCAGTGGCTCAGACTGGGTAACGGTGAGTTTTATGAAGGCTGATGACCTCACCCAACTGCCTGATGTACTGGAGAGGGTTAAATTCAGCTGCTTGGCCTGGACTCACGATGCCAAGGGCATCTTTTATAACTGCTACCCACGCCAGGAAGGAAAAACTGACGGTGAGGATGAGTCACCATACACACAAATGCATGCTCCATCCAAAAAACAACACATTTACAACAGGACTATTACTGTACAAATGTATTCAAGACTTAACCCCTCGGTTTTCCTTTCCACTAAAGGCACAGAGACCACCTGCAACATCAATCAGAAGCTCTACTACCACGTCATCGGCAGCAAACAGTCGGAAGACATTCTGGTTGCGGAGTTTCCCGAACATCCAAAGTGGCACAGTTCAGTAACCGTAAGTCCATAGTAATCTTGAATCACTTACAAGTAAAAGTCCTGCATTCAAAAACAAACACCTGTGTAGCTTTGCTAGGCATCAAATCTATAATAAGGAATCATATTTTATAAGTTAATTTCGTATGTAAAATGAAAGTAACTAGTTACTATACCGATCAAATAAATAAATGTAGTGGAGTAAAAATTACAATCTTTTCCTTCGAAATGTAGTGGAGTTGATGTAGAACTTTACTTTCTACCTCAAAATTGTACCGTATTTGAGTAAATATTAAAATCGATCGAATCGTTAAAGCTTTATGTGAGCTTCAAGTTCTATTACAGAATTGCGTATCAACAAAAACTTATTTTAGAAATCCTGGTGTCACTTTAGGAAGAAAATATTAAGTTGTGAAATACAAACTAATATAGACTTTCTAACATAACAATAAGTGCTCCTGATGCTGGAGTCATCAACATTACATTTTCACGCCTCATTTATTTTGTATTTTAAAGGGATTGGTGACTTGGCTGGTTGGTTAGGATGCCTTCTTTTATTGTACATATCTGTTATAGTGTTTTTTACATATTTTTTATTGCAGTATTTATATTCTATATGTATGTTCTTGTCTGTTGCAGTACTCTACTTTGTTTATTTCCTTTAATATGTTTATGTATGCACTAGGGCTTTGACTTTTGCCCATAAATCATATTTGAAGTTTGTTTGTATATTAATATTTGAATATTTTCAAATATTTATTAATAATATTTTGACCATTAAATGCCTTCAGTAAGACCTATATTTTTATCAAACTTAAGTTGTATATGTTCTGTCCACCAGAGGGCAGTGTATCAGTCAATGTCAATAGGCAGATGATGTTTTCAGAAGAAAAACACAATTATTAAAACTGTTAATATTATCAAAAGTCAGACCCTGGATTAAACACAAACCGTATGCTCTCGACAGGAAGTTCAGAGCTTTCACCGTAGCCTACGTAAGGTGTGTGTGTGTGTGTGTGTGTGTGTGTGTGTGTGTGTGTGTGTGTGTGTGTGTGTGTGTGTGTGTGTGTGTGTGTGTGTGTGTGTGTTTAGGAGTGAGAGAGTGACGGTGATTACCGGTAGCTTCAGAGTGAGTAGTGACTCTAGAGTCATAGTGAGAGGAACAAAGTGTCTCCCCTGTTCTTTCTGACCACGGTGAGACATCTGTAGCAGGAAGAGTTAACCCTCTCTTTGATTTCATGTTGTTTATGGAGAAGGAGAAGCAGAGCAAGAGTCGAGTGAATGCAAGCCACGGCCGAGTGACATGCGTCGCCGCGACGTGTAGTTACATTTTGAAATGCGTGAAAAAGCCTCGGAATCTGAATTGAAAACGTTTACAAGCAAACACATTTACAAAAAATAATGCCCATAACAGGTTTGAATATTAAGAGCTTCCTAATATTCGTTCGAATATCATTATTTATTTTTTTATATTCAAATTATATTCGAATAACGAAGTTCGGCGTCAAAGCCCTAGTATGCACCAAAGGCAAATTCCTTGAAAGCGAAAAACGTAATTTCGCAATAAATCTCATTCTGGTGCTGATGAGTTCACCATGTCCATCAGGAACTGTGAGCAAGTTAAAACTTCCTTCCTATCTGTCTTCATTTCTTCATCTTTCCAGATATCAGATGATGGCAGATATGCTGTTTTGTCCATCACTGAAGGCTGTGAACCTGTCAACCAGCTGTGGTACTGTGACCTCCAGCAGCTCCCCGATGGCATCACAGGTCTGTATCCTTGTTACAAAATCCCAACGGAACAATTAACGTATTATCTTGAGAAGTAGGATCACAGGCACAGAATACATCCTAAGGTCTGCTTTTGTATTTGTTTTGGTGGTTGACAACATCTATGGATGTGTGTGCAAATAAAATAAAAAATATATTTGTAGATTAAAGCATTTCATGAGAACTCGAGATGGCCCGATACCATTTTTTGCTTCCCGATTCCGATACCTGAACTTGCATATCGGCCCTTACAGAGTACCGATCCGATACCAGTGTGTCATATATTTTATTATGTTTTAACAACTGTATACTACTATCCCTGTATGGATGTGATATTATTTATCTTTGTTGTCGGTCTGGCTCAAACACAAACCATGAATGCCACAGAACCTTCTTTTATTATCCAGTTTGACAGTCGGTTATAACGGAAAAAGAACATAAATAAACTACTTTAACGTAGATTTTCATCATAAACTCCAGTACTACCTGATACCAATACCAGCGTTTTAGGCAGTATCGGAGCCGATACCGATACTGGTATCGGTATTTGACCATCTCTAATGAGAAGTAAATGTTTCCTCTGGAAAAATGCATCATTGACAGAAGCAGCTTTTTATGTTGGAGGGTATTCTTTAGGGCTGCAATTGATGTTTAGTTTTATCAATCTTCCAACTTTTTAAAATTAATTTCATTAATCATTTAGTTAATGAAAAAAAGCCCATCCCTACTTCTTATTCTGAAGGTGATGTCTTACCATGTCTTATTATGCTTCACCAAAAGTCCAAAACCAAAATATTATATTCACTCATGGTTTTCCCTGGGTTTTTAGAGTGCTTGTGTGCAAATAACGGCATACGTTCATTTGCCTATTGGTGACGTCAATGCGTGATTATTTGAATAAAACTCAGTGGTTGTCAATTGCAGTGAGGGAGGGATCACTAAAGCAAAACTTGGAGGAGCAGCTTGAATGAACTTAAATGAGAATAGCTCGTCCACCTTAAGTGTCAGCCCGCCTTAAGTTATTGAGCCTGTGCTGAAGTTGGCGCTAGCTCCGTGGCTAACCCCCTTTCTTTAACCAGCAGGTAGCAAGCAAGACAAATGAACTTGGTTGGGTCTTGAGGAGTTGTAGCATTTATTCACAGCCAGATAAACTGTACACAGACTGCACTGCTACGTTCACAGCTATAGCGTTACTGCTACCTTCATAGTCAGTTACACACACACCCTCTCTCCACTGCACACTTTTAACGTGTGGTCTGCAGCTACCACTGTGTGTGCAACTTGCATGGTGTTTTGTGGTTTGTCCCACTGTGTACGCAAACCATTATGCGGCACGTGTGCAGAAGACAATGAGTGGACACCTGTCCTGTGTGCCTGCTCGTCCAGATTAGGGCTGCAACGATAACTGCATCACCGCATATTTTTTTTTTATTTTTTACTTTTTTCTCGCGGAAGTTACAGGACATCGTGTGATATGAAATATAATGAAAGCAATAATCATTGTGTAGTTATCCTTATCGACTGTCTTCTATCCTACATTCAAGAGTTTATGGAGAGAGAAACTTCAGCTTTGCACATGAGGATGGACAGTTCGTTGAGCGGAGGTGGACGTGGACACATTAACGTTAACGCTGCGGTGTTTACCATTGCACATTAGCCTAGCAGCTAGAGCAGCTTATATTGGTTGTATATTGGTTATATTAGAGAGAGCAACAAGTCGCCCTCTCTGCTCAGCTGCTAAAACTGCTGTTTCTCCAAGTGTCTGCCCTCAGCATTGTCAGCAAACTTTTTTCTATTCTTTTTACTTTATTGACAATAGAGCTTTCTGAACTGTCTTTTGGAATAGTTTAACGGAGAGGAAAGAAAGCAGAGTGGCCGTAAATGACAGCAAAACACAGTAAAGACTCACATTGAGCTGAAATGGAAACAGTGTGGTAAAGGTTAAGCCAGTGTTTTTTTGGGGGAAACACCATTCACTTTACCGGCGGTATTGACAACAGATAAAGCAGCTGTCTCTTGAGAAGCTCAAGCTTGTTGTTTTATTTTTCACTTTTAACTCACTTTACGTCATCTTTGCTATCTCTTTTTCCTCTCTTTTCCTCACAGTGGCACTCATACGCTACTTTCTGTTACTGCTCGCTCTCCTTGCACACGTCCCACACGGGCACTGACGCCACTCACTTAAGGCACCCTGCCATTCTCGCTCTAACGTAAGCTAGTCTCGTAAGGGGGTTGTGGTTAATCGCCATACCGCGGACCGGTGATATGTTGCTTCGTCACCGCAGTAAGAAAAACACTATACCATCATAGCCCTAGTCCAAATGCTCTCCACATTGTCTTTACGGCTTAGGCAGTGCACAAAAACACTTGGGCGCTGCTCCCATGCCGTATAATGGCAGGGAAAACCCTGTCACTTAACATTGGTATATGACAAAAATTACAGCAAATCCACTTATGTGCAAAGCTTGAACCAGAGAATGTTATTTGAAAAATGACTAATGAATGTTTAATCGATAATCTAAGTATTTTTCTGTCCATTAACTAATGCAGTTCTAGAATTGTTACTGTTTTAATTGCACCGGAGCTGCATCATTAAAACTAACGACCTGTCAAGTTTGGGTCTTTTCGCTTTCACATTGTTTTTCTGTGAAGTTTTATCAACATATCCCGTATATGGCTAAGTGTTGCTTTAACAATAACCGTGCTGTATCAGCAGAAGAGGAGTTGATACAGAGTCCAGTGACTCAACGGTTACTTCACTAGATGTTGAGATTTCAAAATTCACTTTGCAGCCTGTGTTCTGGTTCAAAAAAAATCTTCCCACACACAGAGAAATGTTGACACTTTATAGTGCAGGTCTAATGAGAACATGTGTTATTGGTCTTTACAAGCCACCATAATTCTCTATTTTTTTGGCTGTGCCAGAGATTTTGTTGATTGCAACTCCCAATGGTCAATGATAGAGATGAAAATCACATTATGCATCTTTTATAATGGAGTTTTTTTTCTTCCATCTTCTCCTCCAGGCCTGCTGCCATGGGTCAAACTTGTGGACAACTTCGACGCCCAGTACTCATATGTCACCAATGAGGGAACTGTATTCACGTTCCACTCCAACTTGGATGCTCCTCGATACTGTCTTATCAACATAGACATCCAGAAACCAGACAGGCAGTACTGGACTACCCTTATTCCACAGCATGACAAGGATGTCCTGGGTGAGATGGAGTGGAATTTTCAATAGGATTTACAGTAGGAGACAATGTTAGCTATGTAGTCCACCTATATAGTATCAGTTCTGTACAGAAGAAGTGTTATAGGTCTAAAAAAGATAATACATCAGTTTGGCTGTTGATTTGTTAAACAGACCTTTTGTTGGAATGACATTTGTGGGCTTGTGTTGGCGCTATCGAAAACTCCACCAAACTTTAGAAATGCGTAAAGGGCTTATATGTGGAGTAGTTGTTCCACAATTTGGATAAAATCTTGCAAAATACTTTTCACAGAATCATCTGTCCTAATGTTTCGATGACCGTCCAACCACAACAACTGGGAAGTTCTGTGTCTGTGGTTGAAGACCTTCGTCAGAGGGAACTCTGTTTTAAAAAGTGAAACTTGGCCCATAAGTACTTTTGTCTTTAATTTGGTTATGAGTCATTTGAATGATGGTAACTGTACCTTGACATCACTAAAACACACAGCAGTGAATGTCTATGTTTCTGAGATATCTGCAAAACTCATGCATACGCCAGTAGAATTTTTTTAATGAAATGGGGGAGAAAGAATGTCAATTTTGATAAGTGGTGTATATAAACATTTAAGACATGTTTTATAGCACACTATAGTTGTAAGCAGACAGGTGTTTAATGTATTAGTTTACAACTATAACTCCTGTGGGAACCCATAGGTGTGGGACGGTGTATAAACTGATGAAAAATATGGTACTTTCATAAGCGCTTAAAACAAAAAAAAACTTTAATAAATGTGTTATAAAGCATTTATTAAATGCAATGTTTGTACGTGTGTGTATACTGCTTAAAGATGCTAAATGCTAAATTGGGGGACTTAAAGTAAAGTCTTACTGGATGATTGTGAGTTCAGTGATACTGCTTTATTGGTGCAAGTTAATGATCTTTTGTTTTCTCCAACTTCACTTTTTGACCTGAGTTTTTAAATTAATGTTTTAATTATATTCATATTTATATATTCATATAAATCAATATTATTATCAATATTAACTAATAATAATTTGAAAACTAGTTTCACACAATGATGTTTCTACATTATGTGTGTCCCATCTGGGTATAACAGCACTATACACTTGTTGTTGCCATGGCATCAAATGGCCATTGTAAACATGCAGTCCACAGAAAGGACTTGACAGTTACATCTGATTATATGTTATTCAATGGCTTTTAAAGAGAGGTTCAGCTGAGGACTGAGGAGCTATCAAATAAGAGACATGAGATGCAGTCTATCGCTTCCTTTTTATATCCTTCTGCAGGCTCTGTCTCCTGTGTGAACCAGCACCACCTGCTGGTCAACTACGTCCACGATGTGAAAGACATCCTGCAGGTGTATGAGCTGTCTACTGGCCGGCTGGTCAGGAACTTGCCCCTGGACGTTGGCACTGTGGCCGGAGTGAGCTGCAAGAAGAAACACTCTGACTTCTTCTACAAGTTCACCTCGTTCACTACACCAGGTAATTCTGTCATTTCATAAATTATGTTTTAGTTGTCCCATATTAGGAAAATTAGTACTATAAAATCTGAAGATAAAATACTAATTTACTAGTTACTAATCCCATATGAAAAGGAACTGAAAAAACAATTGCCATCAAATGCATACAAAAGTCTAAGATTTTTATTATTGATTAATAGGCTGATTGTTTTGATTAGTTGTTTTTTTTCCTATAAAATAGTGAAAAATCCCCATAGTTTTGTCTTCAATCTGTTGTTTTATCCATCTAACAGAAAAATCCTAAATTATATTAAGTTTAACAACACATAGGATAAACAATCCCCACATTTAAGAAGCTGGACAAATTGAAAACTGTAAATTTTTTTGTTCATCGACTAGTTGTTTCAGCCCTAAAACTAATAAATCTTAAATAATACATCTTTTGCTGCAAGTGCTGTATTGCTACTGTAAAGGCAACGTCTACTAGTTCCAATACTTCTTGATAATACATCAAATGTTAGAAGGAAATACTTGAAATGTTATTTGAAAAGCCAAACTCAAATACTCATAAAGTAAAGACCAAATACTGCCTAAAATAGCTTATATTACTGTAACTGCAAGTTATCTACTATACCAGTCAAAAGCTTTCTCATTCACTTGAATGGGAAAGTGTGTCCAAACTTTTGACTGGTACTGTAATTTGGAATGTAATTAGGAATGTAACTAGTATGTCGTCATGAAATTTCAAAGTCACTTAATATGAAAAATCAGTTGTGAAAATATCCCCATGCAATTAGTTAAACACACCGTAACCTCAAAGCTATGTGACCTTTGTTCGGTGGTGCCCAGGTATCATTTACTACTGTGATTTGAGTGAGTCGATCCCAGAGCCCAGAGTCTTCAGGGAAGTGGAGGTAAAAGGCATCAAGCAAGAGGACTATGAGACCAGCCAGGTAAAGTCCTCCAGGTTTTTCTTACTTATCTCCTCGATTTCTGTAAACCATATGTCTTAGTGTTTAACTTCCCCATTACCCTTTTTATAGTACGGTTATTTTTTTCCCGTCATCTTACAGTTTACCCTTGTTCCTGTTGTTTTATCGCATCTACTGATTACATATTCATATCGTGATGCAGATTTCCCAGAATCGTATTCACTATGGTTGAGGAAGTGGTGAATGGTGTTTGTGCACAGCTCATCTTAGACGTATCAAAAACAAAAGCATTCATGTGAAAGAGAGGTTTTGTAAAACAGAGATTATATTAAAAGACAAACTGACCAATTTAATTTATCTTCCCTCTGTTTCACTCGCAGGTCTTTTATCCCAGTAAAGATGGAACCAAGATCCCCATGTTCTTAGTTCACGCCAAGGGCCTAAAGAAGGATGGGACTAATCCTGTCTTCCTTTATGGCTATGGAGGCTTTGAGGCTTCCATACAACCGTACTACAAGTAAGTACAACTGCCCTGCTCGAAATCTCCTAAACCAATGTAGGGTTGGGCGATGTCCCCTAAATTGGTAGTTGACGATGTTTACAGTAAAACATGGCGATGGACGATGATATCTTCGTCGCGGGGGAGTTGAGCACTTTTTATTTTACTATAGCTCATATCTCTTTACATAAATATTTTTTTCTACTACTATGGGCTAACAGTTAACATAGAAACAATCAGACCTACATTTAAATGCCCTCTGTAAAAGCTGCCCTGCTGGTAGGGGCAGTTTTTTACAACTTGACCTACTTTCACTTAACTACGGTGCAGTAAAGTCAATCAGATGTCCGTGATCTGCGTAACGACAGTACAGTGGGACGTTTGCCTTCAACAGAGCGACAGTAATAACTTAATATACTGTCATATCTGAGATTAAACTACATTCTTGGTTATATTTGCACTGAATAACGCATTCAATAAACAGAAATATAACTCTTGCAGCGCACATCAACAGATGCGCAATATTAGCTCACACATAAAATAGCACCCTCGTGAATTAGCCTACTGTTGCTAACGTACATTCATAAATCCTGCATAACATCATCCGTACCTACAGGACATCAGACTTACTTATTGATGCACGCACAGAGTAGTGTCCACAAACTTAGTCCAATGAGGGAAGAAAGGAAAGTGTGATAGCGTTTCACGTTAACGCTTTTTTCTCTCTCACTCAAGACCACTGTGTCCAATGTTACTAGAAGGTAGAGCGAGCTACAACTGACAGGGAGGCAGCCAATCCAGTCTGCTCAAAGCAATGTTTTTTTTCACAAATAGGTTGCACGTAAGGGGGGAAAAAAAGTAGCTTCCACTTAAGGGGCCCTATCTAGCACCCTGCGCAGCGCAAAGCCAGATGCAAGTGTCTTTGCTAGTTTAAGACCGACGCACTTGTCAATTTCCCGGCCAGCGCCCACGACTAGGATTAGTGTGTTTGACAGAGTGGGGATTTAGATTGTTCTTCTGTTATTCACTGACATAGATTATCACTAATCAGTTACAAAAATGCCAAAAAATGTGGGGGTAACAGAGTAAAAGATATACCAATTTTCTAACAGAGCTGCCATGTTTGTTCTTCAAAACTATCCCCTGCTCTTAACTGATCACCTCTGCTGGCTTGTATTATTATTGTGTGTGATGTTTGATTCAAGCATCAAACTTAGATATTTTAGAAAAATACACAAACATTAAAATAAAACATTCACCAATGACGTTATATAAGCGTGGGAAGGAAATTTCTGATTGGGTAGCACATGATTACTGGTTGTTTCCACTGTACACAGCAAACATACCAGCCATTGTCACATACTTCAAAACAGGGATAAAATATGAGGGTCTACTTTGTGTCTGATTTCTCTGTAAATGACAGGATGTTGGTGCAAAATATATGTAACTGTCATATATCTATGGTAACAGTGGTGCTTAAGAAAATCTGTATGTGTACTCAATGCCAAAAAAGGGTCACTATATTATTATACTTTTACTTACAAAACCGGCATAACTGTACCACTGTTAACTGTGGTTTAAATGCCTTCATAAAGTACATCACCACAAAAGTGGAAAGTCATTTTAACTTACTAGTAGAAATGTAATGGAATGTGATCTCAATGTGAATTCAGAGTAATCTTTTAAAAGATTTGGCTGTATCCTACGTATGCTACATTTACTATTTTGAATCATAAAACATCCATGTTCAGATTTTGGACATCATTTTATGCAACTACTAAGCAACTACTATATAACATTGTTTGTATCTAAGTGGCTTTATTTGTCTTGTCTTGGTGTTAGTGTTGCTTACCTGCTATATGTGAGACACCTGGGAGGGATCCTGGCAGTGGCCAACATCAGAGGGGGTGGAGAGTACGGCCTCACCTGGCACAAAGGTACAAACCTCCACGGAATGACCCCAGAACGTTACAACCCAATGTGTGTGTCAGAAAGAGATAGACTTAATGTGTTAATTAGAAAACATTAAACATAAGTTTGCAATAGTCTAACTTCTGCTGTGTCATCATGTGTTTGCAGCTGGCACACTAGGTAACAAGCAGAATTGCTTTGATGACTTCCAGTGCGCAGCAGAGTTTCTGGTCCAGGAGAAGTACACCACAGCCAGCCGCATCGCTATCAACGGAGCCTCTAATGGAGGGCTGCTAGTGGGTGAGTACAGGATCAACTGTGTATGTTATGTGTTTATGTATTTAGTGTGACAGCCAGAGATGGAGAACAAGACAAAGGGAAAGGATTTTAAAGGTATACCCTGGAAACTATTATGCAACAGTCCATTACGTGTTACATCAAGGAGTCGAAATTGTGAAGGTGGGGAAAAACAGATTACCTCTACCTCCTCCCCATATAACGGCTTAGCTCCAACTTGCTATGCAATTTAACCCTTAAGGCTACTAACAATACAGTTATTGTACATCTCCATGTTTTTACATCTTTTCAAAGCCAAGCTAAGATCACTGGTCCATTGCTAGTCTCAGCTGCATTGATCATAATGCATTGTATTCTTTATATTACTTAATTGGCATAAGTGGTAATGTCAAATTCATCTAATAGTAGTTAGCTGATTAGCTTCAATTAATTTAGCTATTAAACAGCACATTAAACCGTGCTTAGTAGTCACATCACTTACCAAATGCTGGCTGCTATCTGGCATCGCACAAAGCCAACTAATGCCTTCTTCCCTGGTGTGAAAGTGGCAATTTAGGAGTGATTGTGTCCTACAGTGTGAAGTAAAGGGGATGTATGTGTGTTTGAGTGTGTATATTTGAAAGCAAATGGAATCTGTAACACAAATTGTTAATGCACACAGGTGCATGCGTGAACCAGCGTCCAGACCTGTTCGGCTGTGCTGTGGCAGAGGTGGGGGTGATGGATATGCTGAAGTTTCACAAATTCACCATCGGCCACGCCTGGACCACCGACTACGGCTGTTCTGACAACCCAGAGCAGTTCAAGTGGCTCATCAAGTACGACAAACACACGCAACAAATCACTAAAATATAGCCACGCATGAAAACACCTTATAGTTACTGTATGCTCACGTCCTCATGTCTCGCTTGCGTCACGACTGATCAGACCAAGTTGGACCCAGTCTGGGTGCCCGGTGAAATTTAGTTGTAGCCCCCTCCATGCTACACACACAGACAATGTATAAACAGAGAGCCTGGTGCTTGTTTCTGCACGTTTTGCTCGAGGAGGCTACTGTATACCAGCAGCGGTAAGAAAGTGATTGCTCGTCATGAGTTAGACCCCGGTCATAGAGCCGCTGCCCGTGCACTCAAACTTACCACGACGTTGCCGGGAGCAACTGTTACAGCTGACACACCATTGTCTGTGATGGACTGTGTCTGCGACTTAAAAATACTTTTGTGCACATTTATTGTGGAACATGACTTGTCATTCACAATTTCGCAGCCACTGGTTACCCTGTGTAGAAAACTAGCAGGAGACAAAAAAGCGTTAACTAGCCTGTCGGTTTCAAATCAACATGGGAGTTACATGAACACTCATGGCATCGCACTACAGCTCAAAAAAATTTTGTCTGAGGAGCTAAAAAATAGTTTAGAAGAAAACACTTTAGTTGACATAGTACTTTCAAATAAATGGTGCAAAGCATAATCATTGAAGAGAAGTGAATCTGTCCATCTCACTCTCAGTTTACCTGTATTTTTATCGTCAATATTTATTTATTTTACATTTTTTATTTATTTTACATTATTTATGTATTTCAGTTAAAATTTTAACATACAGCCTTAATACTTGAAAATAAATGGTGCCATTGAAGATAAGTCCGTCTGTGCAGTTTCTCAGCACCATCCCCAAAAATAGAAAAAAAATAGTAAAAAAGTTCACGCTCAGGATTTTTTTTCACTTTAACCCCTGCATATGTCGTGACATGAAATATAATGAACACAATAATCATTGTTTACTTATCATGATTGCCTGTTTTAAATTTATGGGGGATTTTTTTTGTGTCCTATTGTCATGAAGTATTTCTAGGCTTGAGTACTTGGCTTGAGTTACAAGTAACGTTCAATATAGTACGGTAGGGAGGAAAGGACATTTCTTTGTTCTCGGCTGAGGACACATTGGCGCTGCACGGTTTACCATTGCACTTTACACTGCAAACAATAGCCTAGCAGTTTCCTTCTGTTTATAGCTTAATCACGACAAAACAACATGGTTGAATGGCCTACATGAATGTAGCCTAAAACAGCAGCTTATATTGGTAGAGAGTGCAACAAGTTAGTGGACTGCCGAGTCGTCCTCTCTGCTCTGCTACCTGTGCTGCAAGACCGTACCGCTGTGCTCTCGAAAACTTTAATGACTGAGGTGATACGTTACTACTTCATCACAGTGAGAAAAATTCCATACGGTCACAGCCCTACTTATTGCCCACATCTCTCCACCACCATCTCAACCAAACATAGCATTTTCCAGCCTTTTTTGCTCAGATTGCAGCATAAATTACCAAGGAAAATGGTTTGTTGATGGAAATCTGTTTCTATTTTGATATAGTCACCCATGAGAATGTCTTCCTGTTGGATTTTCGGGATTTCTAGTGGCACATCTCTATTCATATTAGTCGTCATCTGTTGTGTTTTGTATTTACCCAGTTGTTCAGGTTTGAATCTGAATCTCAAGACCAAAACATCTGTGCATGTTGGTGTAAATAGTTATGTGTTGGGTGTTTAGACTTAGGGTAAGTTTGTTCCCAGCTTTACATTCACCCAAATACCCAAAAATGAATCTGAAGTCCACAAATCACTCCCATATTCTCTCTTCTCTCTGCTTTTCTTCTCCACCTCCCTTTCCAGGTATTCTCCTCTCCATAATCTGCCTCAGTCACCTTACACTGGCCCTCCCTACCCTGCCATCCTGCTTCTGACAGCAGATCACGATGATCGTGTGGTGCCTCTCCACACTCTGAAGTACTGTGCTGCCTTGCAGCACGGAGTAGGCAGCAGCCCTGTGCAGCGTCAGCCTCTGATGGTTAGGGTAGACACCCGCAGTGGGCACGGTGCAGGGAAACCCACCGCCAAGACCATCTTGGAGGACACACACATCTTTTCCTTCATCGCTGAGACACTTGGGCTTAGCTGGAAGGATTGAGATTATGACAGGGAAGCGAGGCAAAGGATATACACAATGAGGGAGGCTTTTTAAGGGTTAAATGATTTTCAATGATTTTACAATTTAGTGATGTAATTGTACAACTAAAGTGAATGGTTATAGAAAGGTGTAAGAAATATTAGAAAAGAAGGGATGTCACAGGAAAATTAATAACCTACAACTACAGTGTAATAAAAATCTTAAATACTAACCATAATGCCTCTTTTGAAACCACTCTTGACTGTAGATTAACCAGTCAAATGCACAAAAAGATAAATATGTTTTGAATGCATATGTTAAGTTTGGAATTGAATTTTAACTTTGAACTAAAGCATTTTTAATAAAATATATTGGTACGGTGTTGTACTTGTGTCCCAAATATAAATATTTTCTTCTAAAGTAGATCTAAATAGATCGGAATTGTTCAGCATCATTGGTGAAAGTAGTATTCAAAAGTATTTAATTGAGTAAAAGTAGCAATACCTCAGGGTCAAAATTATCTTTAAAAAGTAAATGTTTTGCATTAAAAGTTTGACCTATGTTAACGGAGAAAAGCTCTCTCATCAAAATGTACTTTTAAGTATCAAAAGTGCCCCGGTCATCTTGGGGTTTACTGTGCGGTCTGCAACGTCCCCTGTTCGAATCAGGCTGGGAACTTTAATTGCATGTTGTTCCCCACATCTTTCTCTCCATTTACTGTCATCTGTCAACTATTACATAAAGGCATACAATACCAAAGAAAATAGCTAGTAAACATATTACCAAAATGCCCCCTTATAGAGTGTAACATTGTTTATATTAATGCAGGGGTCTTCAATGTTTTTAAAGCCAAGGACCCCCTAACTGAAAGAGCGATGGATCAGGGATCCCCTACTATATATATTGTATAAAATTAAGTTGCATATTAAACTGGGCCTACAATAACGTGGGCAGCCTAAAGCCTTTATACATACCTTTTTTGCATGAAATACTAAGCGTTTAAAATAAAAATAAATTGAGCCATATGAATGTTTTCATTTTAAAACATACATGTGGCACAGTAAATCCTCAGGATTAACTATTTGTGGATGGCTACCTTGGTGACTACCTTACATAGGCCAGTAAGCCTATCATGTGGGGATTAATATTTGCTAATATGTTTGATTCATTGAAAAAAACTAAAATTAACAATAATTTGGAGGTCCCCTTGCATTGACTCGGAGGACCCCCTAGGGGTCCCGGACCCCCTATTGAAGATCCCTGTATTAATGCATTGTTATCACTAATGCATTTAGTTGTTGCATCTGGTTGATGTGGAACAAATTTGAACTACTTTCTATACAGCTCGGTGGTTTAGTAACATAAAGCTGTAGAGTAAGGTCTGGCAATGCAAGACTAAGTTTACAGTGATGCTTAAAGGAGTTAGATGAGAGACCACTCATGTCTGTTAGGTAAATGTGTAAAAATACCAGCAAGTGATTAGTGTAGCTTAGCATAAATACTGTAAACAGGGGGAAATTACCAGACAGGCTTTGTACAAAGGTAACAAAATTTGCCTGCCAACACCTCCTACACATTATATCCTGTTACAAAAAGGTGTGATCTGGCCAAGAAATTGTTCCCCGTAAAACCACAATTTTGTGAACCGGATGTTCTTTATCCGCAAAGTAACGTCATTTTTTTAAATTTTTAATTAAAAGATGTAGAAAGTATAATACTTCCCTCTGAAATGTAATAAGTTTAATACAATTTGAAAATCTGAAAATAAGATACAAGTACCTCAATAGTGTATTGAGTACACTACTTAAGTAAATCTACTTGCTTACACTACTGTTTGTCATTTCTGTAGAGTGCAGTCCTCACATACTCCACCAAGTGGCAGTATGGGACTACAAAATAAAACCCTGCAAGCTCGACCCTGTACTAACACCCCAAGGGCGGCTGTCAGTTTAGTGTCCTTCTGCTCGGCTTCTTCATTGTGGGGGATTGTGAGGGGAAATAAAACACAAACGACTGGATTCCCTCTGCTAAATCCTTAATATTGTCTGTCTGCCAGGGGGGGGGTCAAATTCATTGGCAGTCAAGTAGTATACATCTGTATAAAATAGCAGAAATGGAACACAAGAAAGAGGGCTTATACAGTGCCTTGCGAAAGTATTTGGCCCCCTTGAACGTTTCGACCTTTTGCCACATTTCAGGCCTCAAACATAAAGATATAAAACTGTAATTTTTTGTGAAGAATCAACAACAGGTGGGTCCCAATTATGAAGTGGAACGAAATTCATTGGCTATTTCAAACTTTTTTAACAAATAAAAAACTGAAAAAGTGGGCGTGCAAAATTATTCAGCCCCTTTACTTTCAGTGCAGCAAACTCTCTCCAGAAGTTCAGTGAGGATCTCTGAATGATCCAATGTTGACCTAAATGACTAATGATGATAAATAGAATCCAGCTGTGTGTAATCAAGTCTCCGTATAAATGCACCTGCTCTGTGATAGCCTCAGAGGTCCGTTAAAGCGCAGAGAGCATCATGAAGAACAAGGAACACACCAGGCAGGTCCGGGATACTGTTGTGGAGAAGTTTAAAGCTGGATTTGGATACAAAAAGATTTCCCAAGCTTTAAACATCCCAAGGAGCACTGTGCAAGCGATAATATTGAAATGGAAGGAGTATCAGACCACTACAAATCTACGAAGACCCGGCCGTCCCTCTAAACTTTCAGCTCATACAAGGAGAAGACTGATCAGAGATGCAGCTAAGAGGCCCATGATCCCTCTGGATGAACTGCAGAGATCTACAGCTGAGGTGGGAGACTCTGTCCATAGGACAACAATCAGTCGTATACTGCACAAATCTGGCCTTTATGGAAGAGTGGCAAGAAGAAAGCCATTTCTTAAAGCTATCCATAAAAGGTGTCGTTTAAAGTTTGCCAAAAGCCACCTGGGAGACACACCAAACATGTGGAAGAAGGTGCTGTGGTCAGATGAAACCAAAATCGAACTTTTTGGCAACAATGCAAAACGTTATGTTTGGCGTAAAAGCAACACAGCTCATCACCCTGAACACACCATCCCCACTGTCAAACATGGTGGTGGCAGCATCATGGTTTGGGCCTGCTTTTTTTCAGCAGGGACAGGGAAGATGGTTAAAATTGATGGGAAGATGGATGGAGCCAAATACAGGACCATTCTGGAAGATAACCTGATGGAGTCTGCAAAAGACCTGAGACTGGGACGGAGATTTGTCTTCCAACAAGACAATGATCAAAACATAAAGCAAAATCTACAATGGACTGGTTCACAAATAAACATATCCAGGTGTTAGAATGCCCAAGTCAAAGTCCAGACCTGAATCCAATCGAGAATCTGTGGAAAGAACTGAAAACTGCTGTTCACAAACGCTCTCCATCCAACCTCACTGAGCTCGAGCTGTTTTGCAAGGAGGAATGGGCAAAAATGTCAGTCTCTCGATGTGCAAAACTGATAGAGACATACCCCAAGCGACTTACAGCTGTAATCGCAGCAAAAGGTGGCGCTACAAAGTATTAACTTAAGGGGGCTGAATAATTTTGCACGCCCAATATTTCAGTTTTTTATTTGTTTAAAAGGTTTGAAATATCCAATAAATTTCGTTCCACTTCATGATTGTGTCCCACTTGTGGTTGATTCTTCACAAAAAATTACAGTTTTATATCTTTAAGTTTGAGGCCTGAAATGTGGCAAAAGGTCGAAAAGTTCAAGGGGGCCGAATACTTTCGCAAGGCACTGTATAAGGGGGTGGACTTGTGCAGCTGTGAAGGAAGATGCAAGTGAAGGGACACAGAGGAAGATGTGTGGAGATCTTTAAAGTATATGTGCAGAAAAGTCTAAAGATGGAGAGTGGTGAAAGACGGCAGATATATGGCGAGACAGCCAGAGACAGCCAGAGCCAACAAGCAGACAAGCGGAGAGAGACTGAAAGTGCACTTATGGAGAGTCTCAGGAGGAGCCCAGACAGACGGGTGTTTAAACTGTCAAAAAAGAAAAAAGAGATGGAAACTCTCCGCCAACTAACAGCCAACCACAGAGAGTGAGCGAAGTTGTCAGTTCGGTCACTTAGAGTTTAATCTCGGCTCAGTGGGAAGTTCTGATTTTGTCAGACTGAATCCCGGGCCGTATCTAAGTACCCTCTCAGCGCATAGATAGGATGGGAAAAGGAGAGAGGAAAGCAGAAAAGGCTGCAGGAGGAGGATTTGCAGACAATGACTCTTCACCACAGGGGCAACGTGGTTGAATGAAGCTGGGAAAGACAAAGCCAGTAATAAGCTGGACATTTGAGAGACAGAGAGAGGTTTAAGACCATGCAGCAAAAAGGCTGTGACTCTCTTATTCCAGGAGTGTCCCAGAGGATTGAGCAGGCTTTTGCTGCTTCATTTCCTTCCTTCACCCCCCCCCACCCCCCAATCACCTCTTGAGCTCACTCTTCCTTCTCACTGTACACACTTGCTCACACATGTACAAGCATACACAGCCTTCACAGCTCTTTTTCTCTGGAGAAACAAGCTTTTACCTACAAAAGCCTCACCATCTCACACCCGCAGGTCCCCGTCCTGTCCTCCGTTTGTTTACTTTACTCCCTCCATAATGCGGGGATTAATTTCTCAAAGCCGATTTGAGCTGCGGCACGCTTCAGCAAAGAGTAGAGAGCAGAACTTTTGTGCTGGGGGAAGTTTCCCCTTCACACTAGCTTAGAGGTGGACTCCTCTCCTCTTTTATGCCGCTTGCTTTAATCTTCACATGGAGCCGAGGGATAGAGGGAGGACAAGAAGGGTAGAGGGCTCTGAACACACAGCTGGGAATCACTGTCTTTACAGAGGTGTCGTCTGCTTTCCCATGTGCCTCTTTGAATCCTTTTGCTTCATCCTCACTCTCTGGCATTTCTTCCTCTTACATTTCTGGACTCTTTCTTTGTTCTTTTCTTTTCCACCTGCAAAAGTTAATTTTGATTATAAGGCTGTATCTTTTTTATATTATAAGGTTGTATCTTTTAGTGATAAAGTAGATCAAAATTGTGGGTTTATTTTTGAATCCTCTAACAATAATTGTATGTGTTTTATGATTATATAAAATGGAGAAAAGCAGAAAATCCTTACATTTTAGAAGCTGGAGTCTGCAAATCAGGACTGAAACTAATGATTCATTTCATTATCAATAAATCTATACATTTTTTTCACTTCATAGATGAATTTTTCTATTAAACGTTTCTGCCGCTAGGGGTCTCTCAACCAAAACAATGGATTGTAAACACGAACTTTGGACTTTGGACTGGGAAGTTGCATGGAATAATGGGAGTTGTAGTTTTAAACACCTACGCTGGTTAGAATCATAGACTGTTAACAGTCTATGGTTAGAATGCATCTGTTCACGGATGAGTGTACCCATTCAAGTTTATTCACGTTACGTTTTGTAATGTTTATTCATGTTATTCTAATACAATAGCTGCATTTTCCCCAACATAATTACATTTTTCTTGATTCAATCTGTATTAGTAGCTGACCAGTTAGCATGTGAGCCAGCAAGCTAACATTAGCCAGCAGCTAAATCCACACTATCACAATATATTTCACATGTCAATGTCACCTTTTGGATGGTTTCAACCCCGGGCAAAGGGAGTTTGTTGTAACGCTAGCTAACTACTCACCGAGGCTGAGATATGGGTAGGGGAGAGCCGGGACAGTTGAAACACTTTTTAATTAAACGTAATTTACAAAGCGATCGTATCGCACTGAAAGCTAATATTTTGTCTCTAACAACCTACACCGGTCATCTGTCAAATACAGTTGCATTTTCAGCTTTGAACAAAACCGTTAAGGAATTATTTCAGCAAAAGTGGAGCGTGCGTCATGTTTCATTTGTCCCTCCTGGTCGGGACGATTGAAACAGCATGGGGGGACATATGAAACATATAGTTTAAGCCATATAAACTTCCCACAACTTCAATATTTTACTACATATCATGAATGGTACTCCCAAAAGGTGTTATTTTAGATAGGTTGTTGCTGGGCTCACCTTGAAGCGTGTATGAAGCGTTTTTTGAAATATCATGCACTGTGGATGATTCTGCCATTTTTATAGCTAGAACAGTACGTTTTCCCATTTCTATTCCGTTTCTATTGTGGAAAATGTCATTTCACTAGGTTTTTACGTGGGTTAGGTCACTGCACATCCAAATAAGTGCCCTTCATTCTCCATAGGATAACATAGGAAAACTCGACCCCCTACCTGGTGGGGCCCAAATATATTTTCATCTTTCTAAAACTGCTTTTCCATGTCTCCCCTCCATAAATTATTTTTATAAAATACATAGAGTTACAGCCAGGTCGGGGACAGTTGAAACAGCTGTTTCAACCGTCCCGACATAGACATATGCCATTATAACCTGTTTTGCTTTCCATGTAAACAAGCATGCAATATTGTGTAACACTAAATGGTCTACTGAATTAGCATGTAATAATTAATAATCGAAATTTTTTTACCGCTAATGAAGTTTACTTTCGACCATCAAAACTTGTTTATCGCCTGTAACTCTGATAAAAGGAAATAACAGGAAGATAGGAGGTTAACATGCTCTATGTTTTGACCTAAGGAAGTCTGTCTATCATCATTGCACTCGGAGAAAACTGGAATGTTTCATTCTTCCCGGGTTTCAATCATCCCGGCTCTCCCCTACGGGTGGGGATTGCCGGGGGAATCTCCAGTGTTGCACCAAATTCTGTGACCTGTCGAATTTTGTGACTCTAGAGGGCGCTGTTGTATTGGAGTCTATGACTGTACTGAGCTGTAGTGACACACGAGGCACTTACGCAAATAACGTAAGCTCATAGAGGACTAAAGACATATGAACGGGCTACTAAAGAAATGAACTAGGCCTACTTACTGAAATTCGAATGCAGATATATTTACTGAAATTCTAACGCACAGTAAACGTAATAGCCTATAAGAAAACCTTCAGCTGCTCAATTTCATCCATTCCAAACGCTTTCCCCGCGAAAGTCGCGATAGACCTGGGGTAACATAATTTGACAGTAGGTCTATCAAAATATGTGACCTGCCCTGCTGAAGTCCACCTGTTCACAGGAGTGATGCAAGCTGTTTGGTTAAACATGGGAAAGTAAGAGGAGTCACCTGAGATGGTTTTGTGTGTGTATCAGTCCATTTCTGCAGAGTTACAGTGGGGTAACATAATTTGACAGTACGCCTATCAAAATATGTGACCTGCCCTGCTGAAGTCCACCTGTTCACAGGAGTGATGAAAACGGTTTGGTTAAACATGGGACAGTAAGAGGAGTCACCTGGGATGGGTTTATGTGTGTATCAGCCAATTTCTGCAGCTGGTAACATAAGTTCACATTAGGCCTATCAAACTATTTGACCAATCATACACTACTGGTCAAAAGTTCAATGAATAGCTTGAAATGGTACAAAGGTAAGTGGTGAACTGTAAGTAAAAGTAAGGTTACCCAAAACTGAAAAATAATGTACATTTCAGTATTTTACAAAAAGGCCTTTTTCAGGGAACAAGAAATGGGTTAACAACGTAAAGCTGTTCTGCAGCAATGGAGGTTGACCAAGCTTTAGAAGTTGGTGCTACCAATTCCCACAGGTGTTCCAACTTGTCTGGATTACTTACAACCAGGCTTCAAAATTAACTTTTTCGTCTACCAGCCAAATGGCTAATGAATGTTCAAATATTACCAGCCACTCAATAGATTACCATTGGGTTTTTTGGCTGGTGAGTGAAGCAAATCTACCAGCCACTTGCATATTTCACCAGCATTTGGCTGGTAAACGGTGCCAATTTGGAACCCTGCTTACAACCCCTTCTGTTTGTATTGTTGGAACACACTGTGGTACCATACCCTCGTGAGCATTATTTGAACAGTATTGTACTGCAGAAAGTAGTGTGTTGCCATAAAAATGGCGGGAAAAAGGCAATTAACATTAGAAGAGAGACAGACCATCATAACACTTAAGAATGTTGGTCTTTCCTACAGAGAAATTGCAAAGAAAGTCAAGGTGTCAGTGAGTACAGTATTCTTCACCATCAAAAGGCACTTAGAAACTGGGGGACTCTGACAGGAAGAGGTCTGGCAGACCCAAAGCCACAACAGAATCAGAAGACAAGTTTCTGAGAGTCAACAGCTTGCGTGATAGGCGGCTCACAGGACAACAGCTTCAAGCACAGCTTAATAGTGGTCGTAAGCAAGTCTCAGTTTCAACTGTAAAGGGAAGACTTCGAGCTGCAGGTTTGATAGGTCGAGTTGCAGCAAGAAAGCCATTGCTAAGACATCAAAATAAGAAAAAGAGGCTTGCCTGGGCCAAGAATCATTGCCAATGGACTACTGAAGACGGGAAGAAGGTGCTATGGACTGATGAATCAAAATTTGAAATCTTCGGTTCATCACGCAGGATTTTTATACGCCGTCGAGTAGGCGAAAGGATGGTTCCTCAGTGTGTGACATCAACTGTCAAACATGGAGGAGGAAGCGTGATGGTCTGGGGCTGTTTTGCTGGATCTACGGTCGGTGATTTGTACAGAGTGAAACCAAAACGGCTACAACAGCATTTTGCAGCGCCATGCAGTACCCTCTGGTATGTGCCTAGTTGGTCAGGGGTTCATCCTACAGAAAGATAATGACCCAAAACATAAGTCCAAGCTATGCCAGAACTACCTTAGCAAAAAAGAACAAGATGGTAAGCTTAAAAACATGGAGTGGCCAGCACAGTCACCAGACTCAAACCCCATTGAGCTGGTTTGGGATGAACTGGACAGAAAAGTGAAAGCAAAGCAACCTACAAGTGCCACACATTTATGGGAACTTCTGCAACAGAGTTGGGAAGAACTTTCTGAAGAATATTTGATTTCCATTGTAGAAGGAATGCCACGAGTGTGTTCAGCTGTTATATCTGCCAAAGGGGGCTACTTTGATGAGTCAAAAAGAATACATTGAATACATTTTAGTTTATAAATTGATTCCATTATTTCTTTTTTAACTTAAATTGTTCATTTGTTCTATTCTTTCATTTCATAGTACAATAAGACATTGAACTGCATGAATTTCAATAAAAACCTGGGAAAATTGGGGTGTTCTAAAACTTTTGACCAGTGTCTGTCTTTAGTCCTCTATGAGCTTACGTTATTTGCTTAAGTGCCTTGTCAGTGTGTCAGTACAGCTCAGTACAGTCATAGACTCCAATAAAACAGCGCCCTCTAGAGTCACAAAATTCGACAGTCACAGAATTTGGTGCAACAACACTGGTAGCGCTAACCGAGACGTAGCTAACGTTATGGATGGCTGTTGTTGTGACTAGGATGCCTGGGCCTGATATTCTCTGTTTCCCGACGCTTCGTTAAACTGCCGTTAGCGTCGTAAGCACCCGGCACTGGAGTTAAGTGCTGGCTGGGTACGGATTGCTGTAATGATAGTGGCTGGCTGTTGGCTGGCTAGGGGCTAACGGTGACTAGCTATTGCTACATGACCCGAGGCTGTGTTGTCAGCTCTCATCCTGAATGAAGTCTTTTTTTTTTAAACATAGTTCAAGTTTTGTTACAACAAATTAACAATTCACCATGAGGACACATTGGGCTTGTGTGTGTGTGTGTGTGTGTGTGTGTGTGTGTGTGTGTGTGTGTGTGTGTGTGTGTGTGTGTGTATCCACCTGTGAAAACATCAGAGGGTAATCAACTTAAGCAATATTGAAAATAAAAACAGTAAAGAAATAATAAATAAAATAAGGTAACAAAAGTAAATAAACAAACCAAGATCTACAAAACATGAACTCAAGTTATTTACATTGATATCCAGGGCACTAACATGGACAGCACAGGAAATAAAGATAAGATCAATAAACAATGCCATGATATAATCAGCAGACTGTTCAGTACTACACGTCCAACACTGCTAGCTGCATGTACCGAAATATTCACTCAGCCATAAAGTCATCAGGGGCTAAAGCATCAAGGCGACTAAGGAAAGGTTGCCATATGAACATAAATTTGTCAGCTGACCCATTGACAGAGTACCTTATTTTCTCTAATTTAATAAAATACAGCATCTCCCTTACCCACTGCGCAAACGTTGGGGGATACAATCTTTCCACCTGATCAAGATTTGTCGTTGGGCTATCAGTAGCTAAGTTTCCATCCACTTGTCAATCAAATTATTGGAAGTTCGGTAAAAAAAACTCATGTGAATAAAGCTGGTGAAAGTGTGTTTCCATCCAACAGCTTTAAAGCGAATAAAAACCTGTGCATAATGACGTCACATGCTGTTTTGCGATTAAATTGGTATATCGAATTGATTTGAGACATTTGAAGGTGTTTCTATTCATTTTCGCACTGAATCGCACAACATTCAAGCAAACATGAATGAACTTTGCGAACAAAGTTTTGCTAGATAAAAGTAGTTGTTAACATTAGAAGCCAAGGAAGCTACGATGGGCCTTTGGCCGAGGATCTGATCCAGCTCATCAAAAAGGTGGAACTTGCCTTTTATTTTCCCTCCTGCACCGCTGCGAGACAACTCTCTTTTTTGAGACATGTATCGCTGTTTGAGCGCCTTCCATTTACTCCAGAGGACGTCCCACGGCTTGTCGTAACCTTTGTTGGTCATTTCCTTCGCAAGTTCCTGATAAATTATGGCATTTATGGCTATCTAAAATAGCAGTTATATTTTGCTCGTAAATTAAATTCAAAAAGTCTCTTGTCTCCTCGTTCGTCCACTTACATCTGTCTTTGTTGACACCTGTCATGTGTGCAAACAGAGCGGAAATACTGGGCGGAAATGAACTAAAGCTTCTTCTTCTTCGTTTTGTGGCGGGTTGCAACCATAAAATTACCTAAAACTTAAACTCAATTCATTCATTTATTCGGCAAATAACATTTCCATCAGCGTTTATCGCATAAGCCGTATCAAGAGAAATTCTGATGAGACCGAACGTATTTCCTTTGAGTCGATATTCATGAAATTCTATCGAATTTTACGGTTTCCATAAGGCATTTTTCATTCAGTATCACTTAATTCTGATAAAAACGTGTGGATGGAAACATAGCTACTGTGGCAAACGACAGAAGTTTTAGTTTATTATTATTTAAAACAAATATTTGTGTCGCCACTCCAAACAATGCAAGAAAAGCCGATGGTTCTAGGTGTTCATCAGTGGTTCTGGAAAGCATATCAAATATCAGTTTCCAATAATCAAACAACTTAAAAAATCCCAAAACATGTGAATTAGAGAAGCTTGGTGTAGCTTGCAGCGATCACACATAGGGTCTATATTGAGCGTAAGCTAAATTTGCATTAGATTAGTCGTCTATCTATAGGCTAACGTTAATGTTACTGGTGAAATCATTCGTGGGTTAGCACAGTGCTGCTTTTATCCGTGGTCAACACAATCATACTACTAATAACTTTATGAGCGTGTTGAACGATGTTGTAACCCTATAATGTTATCCACCAAGCATTAACATTAGCTACTTGTCAACCAGCACGTTATAGTAACGTTAAGCTGGATCGATATTGATATGTATCAATAAATAAGATCTCTGCTGTATTACTGTGTTGCAAAGTGGCATGTAGTTAATCACAAAATGATGCCTTGTGGCAGAAAAAGCAGTATTATGGTTACCAGTATTTTTTATTGTGACATTGTATGATTTACAATTACTCTTGAACGTATCATCTGGGTGCCAGTGTTTTAATGGAAGTTACGAGTAAATAGAGGGTGAAAGGTTATATGATGCCATTGACAGGCGACTAAAGGAAAGGTCCCGTGTCAAAAAATAAATTAACAGATTTCTCTGGGTTTGAAATTTGGTGGAAACATTTGGGATAGTGTAACTGCACAACTCAAAAAAATATATAACATAGGTACGGTCGTTTTTAGACATTTTAATGCAGAAATAAAATGATAAACGTTAAGTCGGTTTTGTCCGACTGACAGTCCAAAAATAAAGATATTGAATTTAAAAATATATCAAATTATAACATTTAATCAAACCTGGTTCAGATCATTTTTTCTGTTGTTCACCTAATCAATTTATCAACTGATCATTTCAGCTCTACCACAAATATTTGGCATTTTTCCTTGATGACTAAAACTATTGACTGATTATAGAAATTGTTGATTATTATTCACCAGTCAGGTGAGGGTCTTATTCTTGCAGTAGTATTCAATATTTATTTGTAAAGTTTGATTCTAAAAGGAAATCTACCACATGAATTACTTACAGCACACTTAGCTGCATCATGTGTTATTTCATAAGTTATTTGAAGGCCTTAAACACATCTTGAGTGTAATCTTGATTTGGAAAAAGTGATCTATTTCAGGTACGATACATATTTTGCATTTTGAAACATGATTTGCTTTCATCTCTTGCAAGAATCCCTGCCCGTCTCCCTGTCCCAGACTCATTTACAGTGAATAAACAGGCAAATCTGATTGGAGATTTACGCTCAAACCGTGAGAAGCCTGATAATATACTAACTAAAACATCCCCTAAATGGAAGTGATGCCAAGGCTCAGTACATTTCAACTAATCTTCTGACATACAAGTCTGAAGATTAGTTTAAAAAAAAAAAAAAAAAAAAAAAAAAAAAAAGGTGACAAATGTATTGGACTCTACATCATTGGCTGGGTTTAGTGACTCCATGACCACAAAGAACAATATGCTTCTAATAATCATACGCCCACTCTTCCTATTTCAAACCCCTAAAAACTTCCAATGTATGTAATTTAAAAGTCATAAAAAGCCATTGTAAAGTATGCCATAAAAAGTCATAGTATAGTATGTCATAAAAATTTAATAAAGTCATAGTTTAGTATGTCTTGAAAATGTTTTAAAAAAAGTCTTAGTATCGTATGTTATAAAATGTAATGGAAATGTCAGTATAGTATGTCATAAAAATCTAATAAAGTAATTGTATCGTATGTAATAAGTCAAAGTATAGTATGTCATAAAAATGTCATAAAGAGTCATAGTATAAGTATGTAATAAACCATTGTATAGTATGTAATAAAATATATGTTATGAAATGTAATAGAAACATCAGTATAGTATGTCATAAAAATGTAATAAGTAATTGTTTAGTATGTAATAAAAATTTAATAAAAAGTCATATAAAATTAAAAAAATAAATGTATAGTATCAAAGATATCATTAAGTCATTGTATAGGCCATAAAAAGGTAAAAAACTTACTGTCATAAAAATGTCAAAGGTCATAGTATGTCATGAAAATGTAATAAAAAAGTTTTTTTTTTTTTTTTTTTTTTTTTTTTTTGTTTTTTTTTTTTTTTTTTTTTTTTTTTTTTTTTTTTTTTTTTTTTTTTTATTTTTTTTTTTTTTTTTTTTTTATTTTTTTTTTTTTTTTTTTTTATTTTTTTTTTTTTTTTTTTTTTTTTTTTTTTTTTTTTTTTAGTTGTTAGTATGTTTTTAAATTATGTAAAAATTAAAAAAAAAAAAAAAAAAAAAATAAAAAAAAAAAAAAAAAAAAAAATTTTTAATTTTTTTTTTAAAATTTTTTTAAAAAAAAGGCATAGTGTAGTATGTTATATAAATGTAATAGAAACATTAGTATAGTATATCAGAAAAATGTAATAAGAAGCCAAAGTATAGTACGTCATAAAAATGTCATAAAGTCATTGTATAGTATTTCATAAAAAGTGATAGTATATTATGTCATGAATGTAAAAAAGTCATAGTATAGTATGTCATAAACAATTCTTAAAAGGTCATAGTATAGTAGGTCATACAATGTAAAAAAAAAAAAGTCAGTATGCCATAAAAAAATGTCATGGTATAGTATGTCATAAGAATTTCATGAAGAAGTCATTGTATAGTATGTCTTAAGAATTTAATAAAAAGTCATTGTATAGTATGTCATAAAATGTAATAGACGCAGACACCAGCAGACACTCTCTCCACAGCCTCCTGGCTGGGCAGAGAAGCAGCAGCAGCAGAAGGCTCCTCTCATTGTGTAGCAGAACTGATCCATTGTCCCCACTGCTATAATACAGTTTAACTCCTGAGGAATTCGCATTACAATATATTGGTGCTTGGTTTTATTCTGTGTACAATTATTTTAAGACTATTTATTTATCCATATGGTTTTAGTCTGGAAATGTGGTTGCATCTTTGATCAGTGTATAGTATGTAATAAAAATGTAATAAAAGGCCAATCACCGGTAACGCTAACGGAGGTGTAACGTTATCAATGGCCGCTGTTCTGACACAGGTGCCTGGGTCTGTTTCCCGACAGTTCAGTAAACTGCCGTTAGCATCCTTAGCACCGGAGTTAATTGCTGACTGGGTTTGGATTGCTGTAATGATAGTGGCTGGCTGCTAGCTGGCTGGGGGCTGACTGTGGATGTGACCCCGGGCCGAGGCTGTTGTCAGCTCTTATCCCGACTGAAGCCTTGCAGTGCCTGGAGAGTGAGGCAGTATTGTATCGAATCGTGGGTCAAAAATCATGATACGAAGCAAATCGTGGGTTTGGTGTATCGTTACAGCCCTATTAGTATGTCAAAAACCATTGTATAGTATGTCGGAAAAAAAGTGATTAAAAAGTCATGGTATACTGTGTTGAAAGAAGCAGAAGAAAGGCATAGTATAGCATGTCGAAAAAAGTCATAGTATAGTGTGGTGGAAGTTTCCTTTGCAGCAGGGGGGAAGTTTTCAGAGTTTAGTAAATTGAAACAAATAAGACAGACTGAGACTAAAACCAAGTTGGGTTTTTGTATTATATTAAAAGATATATTTGCAAATAGGAGCAACATGATTTCACAAAAGGCCGCTGCCCAGTGTGGAGTCAGTTTCTCAAATGAGTGAACAGAACACCAGGCTTTTATGCATCTTCAGAGTGACAGCACACACGCACTTGGATTATTATGACGCTACAGTTCTTACAGGCAATCTGATACACATGAAGACAATCAGAAAAAACACAAGAGACATCTCGGAGCCATTTCGCCTCCTCCTCCCTGTACGATAGTTTTAGGGTGACCTTGTAGCCCCTATCTGTTCAGACAAACAGTGCTCACATTATGTTCCAGACTGGACGTCTCAGCAGTTAGAATCAGAATCTGCATGTGGGAAATGGGATCAACTCTTTCAGCATTTGTGAGAGAAGTAAAGTACGAATTAAACATAAAAATATAAGGAATTAGGCTTAAATGTAATTTTCCCATTACAATAGTATTTCGGAAAAGGGGTATCAAAAAAAGTGATAAAGTCATAGTATAGTATATCGAAAAAATCATAGTATAGTATTTCGAAAAAAGTGATAAATCATAGTATAGTATGCCAAAAAAGTCATTAAAAAATGATAGTATAGTTTGTCTAAAAAGTGATACAAAAGTCATAGTATAGTATGTCAAAAAATAAGTCATAGCATAGTATGTTGAAAAATGTGATAGTCATACTATAGTTTGTCAAAAACAGTCATAGTATAGTATATCAAATATAGTCATAGTATTTTGAAAAAAGCAGAAAAAGGCTTAGTTTAGCATGTCGAAAATAGAAAAAAGTCATAGTATACTATGTCGAAAAAAGTCATATTATGTCATAAAATGTCATTGTATAGTATGTCGTAGAGTGTTATGAAAAGTTGTAAAAAAGTCGTACAGAAAATCATAAAAAGTCAGTATAGTATGTCATAAAATGGCATAGTATAGTATGTTGAAAAAAGTCATAGTATAGTATATGGATAAAGGGCTTTGTATAGCATGTCGAAAAAAGCCATAGTATAGTATGTTGAAAAAAGTGATAGAAAGTCGTAGTACAGTATATAAAAAAAGTCATAGAGTATGTCTAAAAATTTGATTAAAAAGTCATAGTATAGTATGTCAAATATAGTCATAGTATAGTATGTCGGAAAAGGGCATAGTATAGCATGTCGAAAAAAATCATAGTATAGTATGTTGAAAAAAGTGATATAAAAGTCATAGTATAGTATGTCGTAAAAAGTAATAAAAAAGGTCATAGTATAGTATGTCGAAAAAAGTCATAGTATATTATGTCGAAAAAAGGCATAGTATAACATGTCGAAAAAAAATCATAGTATAGTATTTTGAAAAAAGTGATATAAAAGTCATAGTATAGTATGTCAAAAAAAGTTGTTAAAAAAGTCATAGCATAGTATTGAACCCTCAACCTCCAATCTTCATTAGATACCAGTAACGTATCTCACTGAGCTATCTGTGAAGCTCTTAATACATTGGTTCAGAGTTGTATTTATCGTTCACATTACGGAAGACGTATTAAGTCATGGTATATCATTTCAAAAAAAGTATGTCATAAAAAGTCATAATACAGTATGTCACAAAAAGTCATAGTATAGTATGTCATACAAATTTCATAAAATGTCAAAGTATGTCAAAAAAGTCATGAAAAGTCTTAGTATAATGTGTCGAAAAAGGCTTAGTATAGTATGTAAAACAAAAGTCGTAAAAATGTCAGTTTTTACGAAAAGAGTTGAACACTCAACCTCCAATCTTCATCAGATCTTCAGCAGTTTCTCTTACTGAGCTATCTGGGAAGCTCCTAATCCATTGGGTCGGAGTTGTATTTATCATTCACATTACTGAAGACGTACAAAGTCATAGTATATTATTTCATAAAAAGTCACAAAATACCATCGTATAGTATGTTGTATAATATGTAATGAAAAATCATAAAAAGTCATAGTATAGTATGTTAAAAAAAAGTCATGGTATGTGAAAGATTTTAACCCTCAACTTCAAATTTCTATTAGACCTTCAGCAACTTATCTACCTGAGCTATTCGTGAAACTCATGACGCACTGGTTCGGAGTTGTATTTATCGTTCACATTACTGAAGACAAAAAGTCATACAAAGTCATATTTTAATATGTCGAAAAAAGTCACAAAAATGTCATAGTATAGTATGTCAAAGAGTTGAACCCACAACCTTCAATCTTCATTTCATCTCTAGCAGTTCATCTCATCTATCTCATAACACAATGGTTCTGATTTGTATTTATTGTTCACATTACTGAAGACTTACAAAGTCATAATATACAGTATTATGTCATAAAATGTCACAGTATAGTATATAGTATGAAAAGTCATAAAAAAGTTGTAGTACCGAAAATCATAAAAAGTCATAGTATGTCATAAAAATGTATAAAAGGCATAGTATAACGTAGTCATAAACATTTCATATAAAGTCATAGTATACTATGTCATAAGAATTTAATAAAAAGTCATAGTATAGTATGCCATTAAAATGTCATAGTATTGTATGCCATAAAATGTATTATAACGTCATTGTATGTAATATGTCATGAAAATGTAATAAAAAGTCATAGTATAGCATGTAATACAAATGTATTAAAGTCATGGTATTGAACATCATAAAAATTTAATTTCATCAAAAAGTCATAGTATGTCATAAAAATGCATAAAAGCTGATAATATAGTATGTCATAAAAATGTAAAAAAGTCATAGTATTTCAAAAAAGTCATTAAAAAGTGATAAATATAGTATACCAAAATTTCATTAAAAAGTAATAGTATAATATGCCATAAAAATTACAGCCTGCAGTTTAATTTTACAGCTATATTTTTTATATTTTTTTATATTTAATGTCCCGAATACAGTAGTCCGTTGCAGCATTGCTTCGCTTTTCAAGTAAACTGAAATTAATGTTTTTGGAAAACATTTCTTTAAAACCATCACTTAAAATCTCAGTGTTTCAGTCTCATACACAGAATCTTAATTAGCCTGACATGTAAATAAGAGTAGTGTTTTCTTGATCACATCTTGAAAGCAAGCAAGAAATGTACGATAGACCTCCGATAATGAATTATCCAGATCTAGTGTTCCTGCAGCAGGAGTTCAGACTGAAGGAGATGATGTTTGATTGCGTGGGAGGTTTAGAAAGCTGCAGACAGCGATGGCTCTGAGATGAAACTCATTAAGTCTCAAACTCCAATACGCAACTCCAATAAGAATTTAATATAAAAAGTATGGATTGCTGCTGCGACAGTATGAGATAAATAAAAATATCTCACTCTCAAATGTATGCCCATGGACTGTCATCTAACTTGCGGTACATTCGCACACATATAATATGCGCTTACACAGTATTGTGCACACATACTGACCCATGCGAGCAGGCACTAAAGCACGTATGAGCACACCCACTTCTACACACCCACACAATTGCCCACAGCAATCCCACACTAAGTTAATTTGCATTTACAAAAATTTCCCATACACTCAGTGCTAGTCTAAAGGTGGGCGTTGTGCAATAAAACAGTAAGTAATATAACCTCAGTCCTGGAGAGAGAGACTTAATAAGTTCACATGGTAGAGAAGAGCGAGAAAATCATGAACAACAGAAGTAGGCGTGGAGAGGTAACTGCAACTTGAATTCTGTATAAGAGGATATAGGGCATTAACCTCGTAACACGTAGATAAGTAAGTAGTACAAGAGGCCCAGGTAGCCTTCAGGTTAGAGGACTGAGTGAGCTCTTTAGGCCATCAGTTCATTTCTTTGCAACCAGAAGTGAAGTTAAAGGGTAGACTGATAATTGGAAGTTTATCATTTAGACCACATTCTCCTTAAGTGTTCAGCTGCTCAATGAATCTACCCTGTTCCCTTAGGCAAGACACTGAAACCCAAGCTCTACTGTGAAGTTCCTTTAAAAGGTTGATTCACCCAAATTACAAAAAATCTTATCTGTAGTTTTGGTTTTATTTGGCTCGATTGAGATAGCTAAGATTTCTGCTGCTACTTCAAAATAATAAGGGTAATTGGAAATTTCACTGTACTGTGTCTTTCCAGAAACAGTGTCTCAGTTGCTCTGAACAATCTATAGACCTTCCTGTGGGTAGTTTTTTATTTGGATTACTTTTACCAAAGAAATAGTTCCTATGAAATCTGTTTAAAATAAGGCAGATCTCCCAGAGAGACATCGTGTCTGGAGAGATATTTTGCTGTTAGTTTTTTTTTTTAATGTAAATTTCCGATGTTTTGAGCACCACGAATGAAATTGTTATCTTGCATTGTATTGGAGTGGCACAAATATCAGATGGATATCAAAAAGACTGGACAAATGAAATGTGCTCTGTTGAGTTTACTTGTAAACAAACACAAGTTATGTTTACACTCAGTGTGTGTCTTTGAGGAGTACATTTTCTTTTTCATAAAACATTTGCAAAGCAATGTAATTTTGGTAAACTGAGCCCTTAGACAGCTATACTTTGTTTTCTAGGAAAGAAGGCAAGATAAAAAGAATGATGTGATTTGAAATGACAGTGTAGTCTTGCATTGCCAGACCTTCACGGTGCTGTGGAGGGGGGTCTGGCTAGTTCACACAGCATTTCAGGATGGGAGAAAAATGTGCTCTGGTTTATTAGCATTTATTTAAACCAATCACAATCGTCTTGTGCGGCACTAGGCGCCGGACGCAGTCGCTGCAAAATAGCCTCAGGAAGGAACTTGCTTTGGTGGAACGTGTACGTTCAAAAGTAGTTTCAGTCGTGCAACAGAAAACTCAGATTGGACAGATAGTCTAGCAAGCTGTCTGGATTTACCCTGCAGAGATCTGAGGAGCAGTTAACTAGCCTGGTTGTCGTAAATGAGAGTGGGTCTGGGGAAGGTTCATTCACAGCTCATTTCCAAAGGGGCGTCACCAACGGACGCCGCTCAAATGCCTCTGGGCGCAATTGGATAGTCCTTCAAACAATCAGACCAAAGATCCAGGTGACGTAGCAGCGACAGTGGCATCAACGGGTTGCTGCGCTTCGGTGGCCGTCATGTTGAATGTAAACAAAAAGCTGCTTGCCGTCGCTGCGCTATCATCATCATGTAAATCTCGCCTCAGCGGTTGTGATTGGTACCTCGATTTGGAAAAATTGGAAATGGGCTTGAATGGGCTCTTGGCCAGACTGACTTGCAGAGCAAATCTCAAATTTGCCAGAAGTTCGTCTGAGTTTTCCCAGGCTAGCAGTTAACCATTGTCTTCATAAATCCACCAGAGTTTAAAATTCAAACACAAAGAAAGCAGAAGGTAATGGACATCCGGCGGAATATGCGGCGGCAACGGACCCATCCCGGAAGTGGAACATCGTTGATACAGACTAATGACAGTGAAACACCCTGCATTCCAATTTAAACTGTATTTTAAACTGTATTTCTGCTCAAATATTCAAATATATTTATATAGATTAACAAGTAATTATTATTCTAATTTTTTGAATTTAGGTTAGAATGTCACAAAGGTTTTTCAATTCAAAGTCAAATAATCTATTTTAACTGTGATGTTGTATGTTTTGAGACATTTATTAGAAGGATAAAACATCATACCATATGTGTTAGAGCTAGATCTACAGTGGTGTGAAAAAGTGTTTGCCCCCTTCCTGATTTCTTATTTTTGTTTAGTTTGTTACACTTAAATGTTTCAGATCATCAAACAAATTTAAATATTAGTCAAAGTTAACACAAGTAAACACAAAATGCAGTTTTTAAATGAAGGTTGTTATTATTAAGGGGAAACAAAATCCAAACCTACATGGCCCTGTGTGAAAAAGTGATTGCCCCCTAAACCTAATAACTGGTTGGGCCACCCTTAGCAGCAACAACTGCAATCAAGCGTTTGCGATAACTTGTAATGAGTCATTTACAGCACTGTGGAGGAATTTTGGCCCACTCATATTTGCAGAATTGCTGTAATTCAGCCACATTGGAGGGTTTTTGAGCATGAACTGCTTAGACTTGGACTTTGACTAGGCCACTCCAAAGTCTTCATTTTGTTTTTCTGAATTTTTTGGTAGACAGCAGAATTCATGGTTCCATTTATCACAGCAAGTCTTCCAGGTCCTGAAGCAAAACAGCCCCAGACCATCACACTACCACCACCATATTTTACTGTTGGTATGGTGTTCTGAAATGCGGTGTTACTTTTACGCCAGATGTAATGGGACACACATCTTCCAAAAAGTTCAACTTTTGTCTCGTCAGTCCACAGAGTCTTGGGGATCATCAAGATGTTTTTTCTGGCAAAAAGGAGACTTAATGTTCCTTTTGCTCAGCAGTGGTTTATCGTCTTGGAACTCTGCCATGCAGGCCATTTTTTCTCTTTCTTATGGTGGAGTCATGAACACTGACCTTAACTGAGGCAAGTGAGGCCTGCAGTTCTTTGGATGTCGTTGTGGGGTCTTTTGTGACCTCTTGGATGAGTCGTCGCTGCACTCTTGGGGTAATTTTGGTCAACGGGCCACTCCTGGGAAGGTTCACCACTGTTCCATGTTTTCGCCATTTGTGGATAAGGCTCTCACTTTGGTTCGCTGGAGTCCCAAAGCTTTAGAAATGGCTTTTTAACCACAGTTAACATAACCAAGTTATGTTTTAACAGGGGGCCAAACACTTTTTCACACAGGGCCCTTAATTTTTTCCCTTAATAATAACAACCTTCATTTAAAAACTGCATTTTGTATTTACTTGTGTTATCTTTGTCTTTAAATTAGTTGGATGATCTGAAACATTTAGGTGTGACAAACCTCCAAAAAAAAAAAAGAAATCAGGAATGGGGCAAACACTTTTTCACACCCTGTATATATTGGGTGATCCTAGCTTTTTGCTTTATGTTTTGGCCATAAGAATATACCTGTATGTACCAGAACAGGAAACATCAGCCAAGATAAGTTTTAGTCACTTGTCCAAATCGTTGTTTATGGAAAAAAAAATTAACAGCTAATATAATTGTATTTTCCTAAACTCTTAGATATAAAAAATAATCTGTTGGGCTATAATGAGTTTAGTTTTGAGGTTAACATCCAATCCACAAATACAAGACTAGGAGAAAAAACATTTGCTTGTTTGGAGATTTTTTAATAACACGTTTTAATATTGCAACAGCCATCAGATTTTCTTCTAACAGGTAAAAATCATCAAAAAAACGAAACTTTTTTTTCAGTTTTATATTCCAAACACCAGTTTCTTGGCTATGGCCCTAAATTCAAACAAATAAAACCCTTACACAGTGAGCAGATATTATATTCAACACATTGTTTTTCAAACAAATTATAAAAATAGATTTAGCATTTTCAAATACATATTTACAGTATTAAACATATATCGTAATGGTCACAGTAACAGAGAGGGGAAACAACTTAAGTTTCATTCATCGTGGTGATGAGGTCCAGTTTGTTGTTAGGGACTGCGTGTGTGTGTCATTTTGTGTGTGTGTGCATGTTTCAGGGACCATCAGGGAGTGTTTCTTCAGATATGTCAACATATGCGTGATAACATCTATAAAGGACCTATAAGTTTATTTCATTTGACAAAACGTTTTACGGAGAGGAAAGTACAAGGAGAAAGAACAAAAAACTAATTTTGTACCAAATACAAACCAGTTACAATATTCAAGTCGAAAATGTATGATAATCTAATAATGCCCCGATAAACTTCCTCCTTCAAGTCTCCTGTATTGTAATAGGACAGAAAAGGTGAGGGGCAGATCACTGTACAGAGAGAATTCGGGGCGTTGTCTGGGAAAAAAGTGCAACCACATAGTATGGCAGAGCATGATATTAACAGCAACATAAAATCAAACATAATAATCCAACAGCTACAAAGAGAAAAAAAAAAGTCCATATGACATTCTGTAATACTGTATCCATACTGCAACACACATCTGTAATGTATACAGCAAATCCAATTATAATGGACCTAAACTGTACCAACTCCAGTGTTAAAGAATACACAGATACTGTGTGCTGACAGTAAAAACCATCCAGTGTTCCTCTCACTCCCTGTGTACAAAACAACTCATTTATAAAAAGGTATAAACTCAGTTGTATAATAAATCAACAAAATAGAAACAAAACAAGAGAACACAACTGCTTTGCTTAACTTTTTTTTTTTAACTACTATAAGTTAAATCAACCATCCTAACCTCTTTTCTGCAGAGGCAGTGTTACAGTCTATGAACATATATAAATATCTGAAACGGGCCATCTTCCAGAGTTGACCAGTGCTCTATGCAGAGTATTAAACATGGTAGTGAGGGAGGCTTTGGAGAGGAGGATTATGTTACTGAGATGACATTGAGCAGGGCAAAGGGGAACATTCAATGTTTTAAATGCAAAAATAAAAAGAGAAAAGACGGATATAGTAAAGAAACTATGATTGATAGTAGGGAAACAGACAGTGACATACAACAAATTAATGAACAATCAAACATGTTTTCAACCTTAACAATTACATCTTTAGTATCCTGCAGCTTTTGTTTAACCATCAGTAGCCCCAAAGAAAAAAAAAAGCAGGTTGAAGTTCCTCAAAATACAGTATGTCATCATCACCCATAACCTACTGTAGCGGTTCTTCCCATCAGCACACTCTCTATATACTGTCTCTCTGCTAGCCGTGTTCGTTTAGCCTCAACAAACTCTTCTAACCTCACATTTACTGGACATTTGACATGGGACAGCACAGTCTTCTTAATCTACTGCAGCCATCTTCAGAAATCAGCTCTTACGTACAATGATATGATTCTGTATCCGCGTAGTAGATCAGTTTCTGTTTGATGTAAAATAAGCTGTGAGGAATTCGATCCAAGGCCAGTAAAATACTTCCTGTCTTTGACAACATATTGTTTTTAGTGAATCAATGTTGCGGTAAAGGGACATTTTTGAGCACTATTTCATAACTGGTGTGTTTGCAGCGTAGTACATCTGTGCCCGGCCCGCAGCTCAGAGGTCAGCTTCAGACAGAGCCCATCCTGCTAGAGACAATATTTCCTTTGTCTTGACGCACTGATTCAGAACCAGTGAGATGGAGCTGACAGTTATTGAAGTGCAGATTAAGGTCACAAAAAAAAGTCAGGTGACATCACTCCTCTGCAATCCCCCAATTGCGACAGGAACACTGCTCGTCTCTGAGGGGATTCATAGAAAAAGGAAGGAAGGAGTCAAGGAAGGCATGAGGATGTGTGGGAAGGTGGAGTAGATAGAGTGCTGAAAGATCGGTTTATCTTTCCTTCAGTTTGGAAGAGCTCTCTCTCTCCTCTTCCCCACCCCATCATCCATCTGCACACACGTGTGGGTCTGCAGCAGCACTGTGAGAGTAGGCGTGTCGACTCTTTTTTAGACCTGCACACCGCGGCCGTGCATTTGGATGACCTGGGCTCTGAGGGTCTGGATGGCAGCCAGTATCAGCTTCTGGTGCTCAAGGGAAGTGATGCCAAGGCTCAGTACATCTCTGTGGAAAAAAAGATGAGAACTTTATTGTACTCTATATCATTGGCAGGGGTTGGTGACTCCAAGACCACGAAGAAAAATGCTTCTAATAATCATACACTTCCTATTCTAAAGCATCTAAAATCTTCCCTAGTATGTCATAAAAAAGTCCTAGTATAGCATGTTTACACACTAAAACTATTCAATTTATTACATAAGAGAAAAAGAAGCATATCCACAAAAATGAGAAGCTAGAACCAGACAAGATTTGTGATGTCTTCTTAAAAAATGACTACCAATTAATCAATTATCAGAAAAGTTGCTGATTATTTTTCTGAAGAATTATAAAAGAACCAATATCAAGTAAAATACATCATTGTTATTGTTTTATTGATCTGTTCTCTTATCTCATTTAGCCACCCTCTCTAAAACAGGAAATGAAAGGTCACTGAGACAGAGTTGTATAAAGCCACTTACTGTACAGTCATTCGTGCCACAGACTCCAAGTAGCAGTATCCTGCGGCAGTGAAGTTGTCCTTGTATCGGCCCATGTCCACTGCGTCCAGCCACTCTCCCACTGAGTTAAAGGATGGGAAGGAGGGCAGAGGCCTCTCTGCTAGCGTAATGGATGAACTCAGGGTTCTAGAGGAGAAGAAATAAGGTTGATTCCGTGGAGATAGGACATTCGTATGATCTAATGTACACAGCCATCCATTTACTGAGCCGATATATTACCAGACGGTACCTGCGTGCCAATGTGGAGGAACCAATACCATCAGGGGAGCGAATGCTCTTGCTGAGGGCTGAGTGGATCTGGCTGAAGCTAGGCCTCTCTGTCCTCTCCTTCTGCCAACAGTCCAGCATCAGCTGATGGAGATGTGGAGGGCAGTTAACTGGAGCCGGCAGCCTGAAACCATCCTCGATGGCCTTGATCACCTACGAGACATGCAGAAGAAGGAAAACAATTATATCAGGTTAGAAAATCCGGAGGTAGTGTTGTGATTTTCCAGTACTTATATTATAATTGGATACATTCCCAAAAATCATGTGTGTGACTGGCAGGGCAGGGTAGGACAGGGGAAGCAAATAAGAATGTAAAAAAAGTAGAGTACTGCATTTTTTTTTTTACTTTACAGTGGCTTAGTTGCCAAGAATAGAAGCCTTTGGCCAGTGCAGGTCCTACTTGGATAAATAAGAGTAGAAAAGTGCTGGTGCTTTCATTTTATCTTGTCACTCATTACAACACCTTCAATGATGTTGCTCTGCATTGTTTTGCTTTTTGGTATTTCACTTATTTTGAGGCAGCATCCTTTAAGGTCACCGAGCTAGCCAGCACCAACTGCAAAATAAACAGAATTTCACAGAGAGATATTGCCAACCTAAACAAAATGAGCTCTATACAAATCTGCAGTAATGTATTTACTAGAACTACTACAAAAAATGTAACCATACAGTGAAGAGGCAGCTATTATCAGAAAGAGAATGAAGGTGTCCCTGCAAAATCTGACTGACTTTGCCTGTGGATTGAAAGGTCACTTAACAGGATATTCAAGGTCTCAGTGTCACTTCACAGGATATTTGATGGGGTTCAATAGTTGGGGTCCTATCAGCAGAAAATGTATTCTAACATTTTAATTTCCCTATAATACAATATGTTGTAGGCAAGTGAATAAAAAAAACAGACTACAGAGATGAAATAAGCAGACCAGAAGAGACAATATTTTCTTATACCTGACCCACTCTAAAAGATAGGCTACTAAATACAATGAGTCCAAGAAAATGATTTATCTGAGCTCAGCATTTTTCATCTAGCCTCGTGAAACCTCACTCTCTTCAAATAGCAAATCATAAAAGCATCCCTTCAGACAACCTCAATGTTCCTCGCTCCTCCATCAAACTAATGTTGTCCCGATTCAAAAACCATTCACTGTAACACCTCACCAGAGATATTCTCTCAGTGTCTCCAGGGACATGCGATACGTCCTCCTTCTGTATCACTCTAAGAAATACAATCTTCTGAAAGGAGGAAATAGTCAGAGTATAATCACAAAAATGACATCCATCAGCGGCATTATTTCCTAAAACGCTCTTTCTTCTCTCTACCTAAACACCCGCTGCCCCACTCCGCCATCCTCTCAGCCCCTTAAGGCCCTATCTCACTAAAGAGCATTCATGAAATGCTTTTCAGCATTTGACATTTTCCATTTAATCAAAGCCGGTAGGTAAAGGGCACGATGGATCACAGGTGGACAGGCGGACCAACAATTCCGTTATAATAAAATGTATCAATTTAAAGTGGATTAATATCCCTGGCGCTCTACAAGTTTGCCCTTTGCCCTTTCAATTGGAAAGTTTGATAATATGAACTAGGCTGAGAGGAAACTTTCTCTTGCTTTGTGAAAGGGCACCAGGAAAAAAAAAGGACTCAAAAGCAAGCTATTCTTGTGCCTGCTGAATAACTCATGCATATTAATTTTGGACATTCAAAAATGGAACATGCTAATAATCCGTTGCTTTATAACTATGCACCTGACTGCATAAAGTGTATACATTATTTTCTGATGGCAGTAATTTGAAAGGGCATTAGCGTGATGAAACCTTTGGACTTGATGACTGATGACTTAATGCTCTGAGTTGTCGTCAATGAAAAGAAAAATAGTCGCAAAGAATATTCTGCCCTCTCATCTTTTTAGCAGGCTTGCATCACGCTTTCAACTGCACTTCAGAGAAGCATGACTTCCTTCAAAAAGCAGAATATAAACAACCTTTTTTTTGAAGGACAAAGTAGTAGGAGTGACGACAGCGAAACCTACATTGACTTGGAAATTATAGATTTCTAGTGAAAAGCTGCAGGGTCCTATCGACTGGACAATCTCTTCAACCCTCAAATAGCAAGCGCTTTACATTTCCTGAAAGAGGGATTTTTTCCAGAAGGATTTTTAACACTTTTAAGAACCGGATGGTACCCATGGACAGGCGGAGGCCACTAGAAAGGGGTCAATGCGTCCTTAAGAGAAAACAGGATTGGTCATGGAGCTGATGCAGACTTAAAGAGGGGGAGTTAGGCCCTGCAAAAGCTTTCAGAGGTACTGTGGCTTCTTGGCTTTCTTTTAATAAGATCCACGCTGGGCATGGATACAGAGTTCATTGATAGAGGGAGGTGAAAGAGAGAGGGAGACTGGTAAAGTGCAGATATTCTATAAAAAAAATGGGAGGGAGGAATATAAAGAACATGACTGGGGAGATTAATGGAAAGCACACTCCTATCTCTAAGCTTCTCACACACACACACACACACTTACATCCTGGTTGCCCATATCCCAGTAGGGTCTCTCTCCATAGGACATGACCTCCCACATGACAATGCCGAAGCTCCAGACATCTGAGGCCGAGGAGAAGCGATGGTACTGGATGGCCTCTGGAGCGGTCCATAGCACCACACTCTTCCCTCCATGCTGCGGGAGAGAACCAGAGAGGTAGACATGGGGTAAAAGGGTGAGGAGAGTTCATAGAAGTAAAGCTTTGATATTCTCTTTGAACAGCTTTGAACATATTTTAAGTAGATCAAAAGAATCTTTAGAGGAGTGGAACCCAAAAATATCCAGGAAAATAAAAAAAAATAGCTTAATTATAGGACCTCAACCGAACCTGACATAACATGCGTTAACTCTCATTTGGTCCAAGGCTCATTAAAAATATCACCCGTACATGTTGCTGCAGCACACATGCCTATGTTTTCACCATGGGTTTTTCTTACCAGTGTGGTGTAGATGGCCTCTATCTTGTCCTCTTGAAGAGGTCTGAAGCCAGATACCTTGCAGCCCAGGTTGGAGTTAACCAGCACCTGAGGGTGGGGAAAAAAACTGATTAGCATTAGTTACATTTAGAGAGGAAGCAATCTCAGTATGAGCTCTTACCAGCCTGGTGGGCAAAGCTCTTATCGCACCAGGGACAATTAATTGTTTACAAGAACAAATAGCCCGTTCTTCATTTTACACAACATGACCACTGCATTTGCAGTTGGACAGACAGGCTCTTTTTATGAAAATGCCACACAGTGTAAACCTAAATGTGACAAAACGATTTCGCCAGTGTTGTCACGTCAATTTAAGCTTTGTGTACTACTCTAATAAAAAACTTACAGGCTAGTGATTGTCAAAGATGTTTGCAGACAAGGACAAATTGCATTCTGTAACCCACCTGCGAAAACTTGCAATAGCCTGCGACATACATCACCTCTATCATCTCCTCCCACCTGCTCCCTTACCTTGTGTGCGGCCAGCCGTTTGTGGATAAAGCCCATTTCAGTGAGGTACTTCATCCCCGATGCCACACCAGTCAGCATATCCATCAACTGCATTACACTCAACTGGCCTTCATGTTTCTGAGGTTATGTGAAGAAAAGAGATGGAAAGGAGAACAAGGAGGAGGAGAATGGAAAAGGAAATGAAAGAAGAGAGGGGCAGAGGAAAAAATAAGTTGTGTATATAATATGTATGTACAGTAGTGATCCAAAAAACGGTGGCACATTTGTTACTACAGTACAATGTTGTGCTCACTGAGCTGAATCCCTTTATTTGGAGAATAAAAACAAATAGGCCATTAATTCATGTCCTTATAAACCACGCCGCAGTGGTTTTACAGAATAGAGGGGCACGGTAACAGTTTACAGCATCTTTAAGGAGAAACACTCCATTTGTGCTGTTAATTATGGTTAATTATTCTCCTTATTACTGTAATAAGCACTGTTTTGCTGCCCTAGGACTGCACTATAATATTGGTGAATTCAGGATCATTACAACAAAATGCCTCGTTTGTGAAACGGCTCCAAAACAGAAGGTAATGATGAGGCTTCATTTTGTTACTAGACGAGCAAACACATCTGCATGTGCATTTGAAGATAAATGCATGAACAGGCATACAAATTACACACAATAAACTTACCCTAAGGAAGGAATCTAAGGCTCCGTTTGACATGCTCTCCACTATGATCATCATGGTGTTACCTGGAGAAAGACAAAGAGAGCAAGACAGGAGAGTGTATGAGTATGTGAAATTGGGGTAAAATATAGAGAAACAAGGGACAAAAGAAAGTGAGAGAGGTAATAGAGACACAGAAAGGGAGGGTGGTAGAGAATAAAGTGAGTCTAGTCCACTTGGCAGCATGGCAGGCATTGTGCAAAGCCATTCCTCACCCAGTGAACTGCGGTGAAGCCACGAGAACCTGTGTGCTGCCCCAGCTGTCTCAGCAAGTTTAACGACCCTCAAACGCTCACACAATCTGTGCACGACCATACACACAGACCAACACGGTCCGGGTATACACTACACACACGCACAACAAATGCATACATGCTCACACACATACACACTGTGGCCAGGCGCAGATGGCAGGGATCCAGCAGTGCTAAGAAGTGCACAGAGAGGAAAATGAGACTGCAGCAGTTGGAGTAGAGAGGGAGAAAGGAGGAGTGGATTATGGGCGCTTGAGAGAGTAAAATAAACCTTCATAGATATGTAAACAACAAAAAATGTAAAGAAAATGTGATATGCTCTCAGTACTTGCAGTTTTTGCAGAGACATTACAAAAATAATAACTTGGCATTGTAATAGCCACAATTAATGGTTTGCCAGTATTACTGGGCTTTCAGGAAGCTATTTGGAAAGGTTACTTACAACACGAGGGAACTGTGAGTAAGTACTGAGACACTGCCATAATACTGCAGCCATCATGTAATTAATGCGAGTTGGAGAGTGAATCAGGGGTTGAACTGTGTGTCGGTGAGTTGCAAAGGGCTGGGATGACAGATACATTTATCTACAAGCAAGGACCTATTTAAAAGGATTACATAATTTGTTTTATGTGATAACCCACTAAAACCATTGTATTTCAGAGGATGTCTAACAGAAATGCAGAGGGAGGAAGGGAGGGAGGGAGTAAAAACTGAGCGCTTTCTACTTCCTCACACAAATTCATACAAAGTCATACACACTTGTAAGTCATAATTTGAATTTAAAACAGTGTGTGTAAAAACTGTTACCTGTTGTAACTTTTATGGACTCAATCAGGGATGCCAGAGCAGATGATGAAAACTGGAATATCTACTTGTTGAGTGGGACAAATATCACATATTCTTGTACGTAAACAAACAGAGGACAGACATTATCACAGCCAATCATACTTGATAAAGCTACCTAGTAGACCTGTGTGTGCTGAAATAGCAACAACAGTGGATTGGATCAACAGCTCGTAGATCTGCCCACCAATGGTTGAGCGCGGGAGGTGTTAGCAGTTCCTACCCTGAGATGTTGCATGGGAAAATACTCCTGGTAGGTAACAAATCCACTTATTGCATTTTCTATAATCAGTGGTGGAAAATAGCTCAGTACATTTACTCCACTACTGTAGTTATGTACAATTTTGAGGTACTTTCATTATGAGTATTTACATTTTCTGCGGCTTTATACTTCTACTCCATGACATTTCAGATGAGCACATATTTTCCACTACATTTATCTGACAGCTGGACTTTATACATTAAAAACATGAAAGAAATGGTTTAATTTTCATAGCTGTTTAAATTATCAGAACGAGTACTATTACTTTTGATACTATAAGTACATGGAGCTGATAATACTAGATTTTGGACGTTTACTTGTAATGGAGTATTTTTATATTGTGGTATTGGTACTTTTACTTACTTCTTCCACCACTGCATATAATCCTGGAACTGCCAGTAAGAAGGTGGAGCAAATGGCGGCTCATGAAGGAAAGGACCATATAGAGGTAGAAAATAAAGGAGTAGGGCAGAACCGAATAGTTTGAACCATCATTCATAACACTGACATTAGATTCAAGTGATAGTACCGACTCTTGTGATCCAAACATTTCCAATAACTCTAACAGCACCATAAACTACATTTATATAACCAAACAGAGGATTTTATTTTAAATTTTTTTGGGGTGATGACGTCATAAAATATGACGACAGACATTCAAAGCTTTATCTGAAAACCTCAATGGAAGCTTCGAAAGTAAAAAATTGGGGACAAATTTATGTTTTTAAGTGGCCTTCAGTTATGGTTAAAAAGAATAGGAATATTAGTAAGAAGGCTGTTTGGGTGAGGTGTGGTGGTGGGGATGGAAGAGGGCTGAGGGAGAATGGGGGGGGGGGTAAGTGATGTAGAGAAGGTGATTTGTACTCTAACAGTATGTGGGTGTGTGTACTGTTTGTGTGTGCATGGATGTGTGATTTCATGCCAAGTGAGGAAGCAAGCAAGCAAGCAGGTGTGTGTATGTGTGTCAATGATAGTGAAAGATAAAATGAGCATATGGGACTGCCTTTGGATGTGTGTGAGGGAGCATGCCCGTGTGTGAATGTGTGTGTGTGTTTGCGCACGTGATGGTGGGCGAGATTGGAGTGGATCTCAGTGCCCCGCTGGGTCTCTAGCACCAATTACTGTACCCTGCACATCTGCTGCCATCCTACTGAGCACAGAGTGTGTTCGGGCACTGTGCCCACACACACACACACACAACACACACACACACACACACACACACACACAGAGCATCACTGCGGCAATAACAAAAACTTCACAAACTCTTTAAACCTTCACCTGCCATTCCTATTAACCCCTACCTCATCTTCTCTGTCTCTCATGTCTCTCTTCTCCGTCTCCTCCCTTCCAAGTTTTTTTTTCTCTCCCGCTTCTTCCATCCTGTTTTCGCTCTAGGACCTCAATTGCTATCTGTCAGCGGAAAATGGGCCTTGATGTAGCTCAGCTGCTGCTAGCACACGCCATCTAACCCCCTACCCTGCAGTCTACTCTTCAACCTTTTCTTCTTTTCCATCCTCCCGTCCAGCCCCTCTTGGCTGTGAGCGTTGACCCCCTCCGTGTGTGTGATATTAAAGTGGTCGGAGTATCAGTGATCTTCCCAAACATCTCTTCTCCTGTCCATGCTCCTCTTACAGTTTTCGTCCCATCTGTCTCCATAATACCAGAAGAAGTGACCCCCTCTGCAAGTGTGATATTGAATTCTAATTCACTTGTTTACCCCAGTCCACTTCCCTACAGCCTTGCTTCCCTTTTCCCATTCCTTCCTCCTTGGTAATGGAGGTGATGAACCCCTTCATGATACTAAAGGTGAGCCCATTCCTCCTTTGATCCTTGGATACCCAGGATTTTTCCCCTTCTATGCTTCTTTTCATCTTCACCTGCTCGCCTTCCTCCCAAACTGCTATTCACCTTCTGCTTTCTGCTTGATCTCCCTCCCCATCCTTCTTACCCGTGGTGATGACGCCCTCCAGTCGGATGATGTTGGCGTGGTCAAACTGCCCCAGGATGCCGGCCTCGCTGAGAAAGGAGCGGCGCTGTTTGTCTGAGCAGCCAGCCCTTAACGTCTTTATGGCCACCGGCAGCTCTCTCTTACTGGGCAGCTTAAGGCAGCCGCGACACACCTCCCCAAAGTCGCCTGTAGGGGGAGACAGACAAACAGAGGTCATGAGCTGTATCGATTGATGACAAACCAGAGAGAGCGGGAAAAGAACAGGGCAGGTTGTGTTGCAGGTCAGACTGATTGATTATATATATATATATATATATATATCTGTGCAAAGATTGAAAGAAAGTCAGAAGGAATGAATAGGAGCTAGAGAGAGGGGGGAATCAGGTTGGAGCAGAATCAGGTGGAAAAATACAAGTAGAGAGATGACGCAAATGAACAGACACTATTGAGGGAGAGAGAGACATGAAATACAAAGGGATCAAAGAGAGATCAAAGTTGGTGTAGGGCGCAGGTGAAACAGTGGAACATCGAGTGCAGCCAAGGCAAACAGTGGAGCTCGATTTTGGCAGATCAGTAAGTAGCTAGACTGATTGAACTGGTTTCTACAATTCTTCTCAAGGCAGGTTGAGGGAAAGGGCAAAAAATTGAGTTGCCTCATGATTACTGCAGCCGTTGATAGTCACTACTCTGCTGCCTTTTGCTTCGGTTAAAGAAAAAAAAAAGAATTGCATCATTTTTACTGTGCCACGCACTCCATATTTATTATATCTTTCTATACCCAAAGAAGTGCTCATATCGCTGTAAATGTAAAGGTGCATTCCACCAAGTTTACACATGAAGATAATTTTACTCGTCACAAGGAGTACTGTTCAGCCTGTAAAATGGCTTCTGTGGCTCTCAAAAGGGCTTTCTAAAGTTTGAAATTGATGTCTTGGCCTTTGTTCCTTCGAATACTAAATCACTGAAGTACCCCTTTGAAAAAGAGCAGCTTCAAAAAGTTGCAAAGTGCAACAATTCTGCTTGGTTCCCATGTACAATCACGTACCTGTGTGCACAATTCTTTCTATCTTGATGCTCGAGTTGTCCAGCTCCTTGGCAAAGGCGTGCACGGCCTGCAGCAGGTCCTCGCAGGTCTCGGGGTCAATGTAGGTCCTACGCGTTGGGATCTTAACTGAACAAACGAACATAGAATATTAGACATAGCTCACAAAAATGAATTTAGAAGCGTACTGGTGAAGCAAGAATTTCCATTGTCCATAAATTCACTAGGACAGCAACACTTCAACAACATGTTTGTCTGCAGAAAGAAACACATTAAAAGATAAAAGTCTGCAGTCCCAGCAGCAAAATGTCCACATGAGGCACAAAATAGATAAACAGAGCCAGATACCATTTAACTGTGTATAAGCAGATAAATACAGATAGCTAGCCAGCTGTTTTGTAAGCATAAAGGGTCTGTTGTCCTGATAGTACCTCTCTCTCAACACAAAGCAAAACATTTCTCATGTCTGCATCACTTTGTGCTCTACTAAGGCTACAGTCAGTGGAGAAATTGGTATCTCTGCCTCCTTCAACAAAGAATTTCTTTCTGTACAATTGTTGAACATTTGACCAAAATGTTGTGTCTCGGAAGAAGCCCTTGCTCTTTGATCCAGAGACTGAAATCAATACCTCAGTTTCACCATTGATGCTTGAGAGTGCTAAAACATTTTCTTCTATCAAGCCCCACTATAACTGTAGGGCTACTTTAAACATCTCAGTTTGACATGTTAAGCCAGTTATATGTAGTTATAATAACCAAACATAACCCCAAATTAAAAATACTATTTAGATAACTGTTTTAGGGGGATTTTTTCATTTAAAAGATACAAAATGCTTCCTTTTATGTATTCATAACTTGTCTAATTCTCCGTTTTTGTTTGTTTTGACCTTGCGAACTCCAGAGGCAAACAGAAAGAACGACATCAAACACTACGAGCGCGCAAATCTGACTTTGGGTTTCCTCCACGCAGCTTTAGCCAGATCACAGGGCTCTTCCACATGGTTTTTTGTCCTTTCTGCCGGTTTCAAAATGTTATCTCACACACTCACACACACACGCACACAAAAATAATCTTTAAGCAGAAATTGGGACAGTACATAATAGACAGTAGTGCTGAGGCAGGGAAAACCTTAAAGTGCCACTTGTAGTAGACTTTCTGCTTTTTGTTGGTTTTAGAGTTTGGCTACTGGTGCTTCCCAAAAATAATGAAAGCTTAAAAGTAATGTTATTTTTGGAGATTGTCTTTGCCTACAGGCTTGTCCTCTATCCATAATGTGTGAGATTTAATAACCTAATAAGTATAAAACTGATGTATTGTGGGCTTCACAACTTGTTAACATACAGTACAACAAGAGGGTTTAATATCAGTTAAAATGGAATAGAGTCTAAATGCAAATTACATTAATTATTTCATGTTGCCCTTTCCAATGTCCAAAGAAAAGAAGGTTATTATTAACGATAACCATGGCTAATTTCTTTCAAGGACCTCTAGAAAATCTCTCCCGTGACACTAATGAGACACAACAATTGCAAAGTCCAGCAGACGTTTACAACAGCAAGTGATATTGACCCAAACTGTTTGACTGTACACAACCAAACAAAAGTACTACCTGGTTTCAATGAGCATTTTCTTTTCATCAACTGCGAACTGTATTTACCGAACAATAACAACTAGCAAATAAACTAGCCAGCAGATAGCCAATAACCATTAACCAATGGACTATAGTTCTCAATTAGTTGACATTTCACCCTAGTTACCACATGTTAAGGCTAATCTTCCAGGAAAAAAGCCTGGTACTTTTACAAAAAGCCGGGCCAAAGCTCTGAAATGTGATTACAGCTCTAGATCGACTTGAGGGATCCTATACTGGCTGCCTCATAACGGCTTATTGATCCAACACACACACACACACACACACACACACACACACACACACACACACACACACACACACACACACACACACACACACACACACACACACACACACACACACACACACACACACACACACAAACACACACAAACAAACAAACAGACAAATAAAGCCCAAAGTTCAATTATGAAGCAAATGAAACCTTTTCTATTCAAGGCCAGGGCTAAGTGGAGGATCGAAGACTCTTTTCTGACAAATAGGGTTTTCAAATACACTTACAGCTTACAACCTGCTGTGCAGTACATACTGTATACACACACACACACACACACACACACACACACACACACACACACACACACACACACACACACACACACACACACACACACACACACACACACACACACACACACACACACACACACACGGGTGCTAACATGCCTCATAAAATAAACAATCAGCTGCAAATGGCTGCAAATGCTCAGATACACATATGACACACTGGTGCATGCTTGATTGGCTCTGTTGCTGATTAGTTTCAGGGTTAACTGTGTCACTGCCAAGAGCGATTGAGGGGAAACTGAAGCATATTCCCACTTGGCTGCACAATCTTCAGTGGACCACAGAGTTAGCATGCCCAGCCCCAAATATTTTCATTCTAAACAAAAGGCCAAAAACTCTTTATCATGCTTTATTATCTTTTTCGCCCTTCATTTCATCAGACCCCTTCTCTGTCTGTCTCTCTCTGACATGTAATCATACTTTGGATGATATCTAAAAGTGGTCCATTAATGGAGATTGCAGATGAGTCTTGATCCGTTCCTCCATCCATCAATCCCCCCCATTGCATGTTTCTAGGTCACATACTCCGACATAAAACTAATGTTCTGAGCAGTGTCACTTATGAGTCTCTCCGTCTCTGCCAGCTCACCTCTTGATACTCTGACTCTTTTCCCTCTTACTGCACCCTTCACTCCTTCCTCCTCTACTTTATTAATCACACACTCATTTATTCACGCTCTCTTTTACCCTGTCCTTCCGTTCTAATATATGGTCGAGGAATGTGTTTTTAAGAGTCTAGGAGGCGAACAGATGGGAGGGAAAAAAAATTTAATCAGGCTTACAAGACACTCACTACTTCACACACTCCACTGCAAACCTGCAGCGCCATCAGAGCATGTTGTAGTCCACAGCCACGGAACAGGAAGAGCACTCAAGAGAGTGTGTTGGATAAAGAAAACAAAAACACGTCTCTGTGCCTATTTATGTGAGTGTCCGTGTCTGAAAAGCGGGCCAGAAAAATGTGTGTGTGTGTGTGTGTGTGTGTGTGTGTGTGTGTGTGTGTGTGTGTGTATTGCGTGCTTGTCAGATGTTGGCATGTCTTTGTTTGGGCATCTTTAATTCCCAGCCGCATGGCTTCAGCTCATTATTCATCAGGCATAGTGCTCCAAACCTCTCCAGAGGGCTCAGCGTGCTGGGAGATTAAACAACGCAATTGAGCAAACGCACACACACGCACGCACGCACACTTACACACACACGGGAAGAGATATGTCAAACTACTTCCATTCTATCACTGTAAAACACAAATTCCTATGGAGAGCTTTTTGAGCGGGTTTTTAGAAAAGCAGCATTTAAAACCGTGTACAACATATACAACAACAACAACAACATTTAATGTCTGTTCTCTCTGCTGCTGCCGGCCTTCTACTGGAGCTTTTACTCTCTTTCTCCTTCACCCCTCCTCCCTATCTCTAGCTCTTTATCTTTCCCCTCCTCCTGATTTCAATCTCTCCCCATCAAACTCAGCCCGCACACACCACCTAATGGAGTGCGTCAGTGTGCTCAGAGTTGGCTAAGCATGCACTCAGAATTAAGAATTAATGCCGTGGTGCTGCCTAATGCCTCAAAAGTTATGTGCAATGCACGCACATGTGTGTGTTCACATGCATTCCATCACATGGAATAGGAAAGACAAAGCATTTATTGACAGATTCTTCCCCCAATGCCAAGTTGCTCCCCGGATGCTGAATGTGGTTGTCCACTGCTCCTAATGATTGAATTTCACTATATTGTACTATTGTATGTATGTAAGTAAGTAAAGTTTATTTAAATAGCACTTATCACAGACAGAGTCACCAAGTGATTTACGGGCCAAATGAATAAATACATTATAACAAATCGATAATCAGAAAAAGCATAATTAATCACAGTAAATCATAGTAAAACACAAAAGCATAAAATACATAGGAATACACTCAACAATGTGGTTAAACGAACGCCTGACTAAAAAGATGTCTTTAGCTGCTTTTTAAAAATGTCGGCAGAGGCAGCCACTCTTAAGACATGAGGCAAAGTGTTCCATGGTCTAGGAGCAACCGTTTCACCTTTAGTTTTCAGTTTAGAACAGGGAACAGCCAGTAAGCCCTGATCTGAGGACCTCAAAGATCTGCTGACAACATAAGCGTGCAACAGATCACTAATGTAGGCCGGTGCCTGACCATTGATGGCTCTGTAAGAAATTACAAGAATCTTAAACTGGATCCTGAATTTAAGAGGCAGCCAGTGCACTGAGGCCAGGATAGGGGTTATATGACATGACCTTCCTGACTTTGTCAGCAGCATTCTGGACCAATTGTAAACGATCTACAGATGATTTAACGAGGCAAGTAAGAAGAGAATTAGAGTAATCCAAACGTTAGGAAACAAAGGCATGTATAATCATTTCTAACTCAGCATAGGATACACCCTCGAGTTTTGCAATGTTTCGAAGTGTGTGAACTATCTGACGAATAATACATTTTCTTCTTACACACACACACACACACACACACACACACACACACACACACACACAATATACTGTCCAGTAATAGAGTGATTACCGCTGTCACTTACACTGGAAGTAAAGTTCCTCATCTCCCTCTTGAGAAGCTTTGCTGTAGCCGCATTGTCTGCAACGAGAAACAAAGAAAGGCATCAGACAGTGTTTTATCCCAATTGGCAGACAAACAAATACAAGCATCAGACGCTGGTTATCTTACAACATAATAGGTTATATGGAATATGCAAAAACTATGAGATAAGAGAAAGCGAAGACAAGAGTATTGACAGTGGAGATGGAAAAGATACAGAGAGGCATTCACAAAGACCCCTGATGCGACGGCACTGATGAGCAACAGAAGGATCTGAGGCTGAATAAGTGGAAACCCTGCCTGATTTGAATGAGCAAGTCACAGATACACACCGATAGGCTGAGAATTGACACACTATTGTTGTTTCAACCGGATGGATTTTATATGAAAAAAGATGAACACATGCACACAGAGGGACAAAGTTTTTTTCTACACATATGTGCACACGCTGTTATCGCTCATCCCCTGCCACCACATGGGGTCTAAAGACGAAAGAGCTCTCTATGATCTGACTGCTGATGGCTTTTCGGCTTAGAAAACTTGGCTTTTTGCACGCACGCACGCGCGCACACACACACACACACACACACACACACACACACACACACACACACACACACACACACACACTAAGTGAGAGATTAACAAGTGATGAATAGACATTCTGGATGGCCAGCAACATGCTTACTTGGATTAGAGACGGATGAAAAACAAGACAAGAGAGATACAGCCAAGGAATTGAAGGTTTTTAGTACATCAGAAGTTCTTCCAACAAACAGAGTGTTGATCATATATATTCTAAATACATCCCGGATATATATGGATATACACAATCATTAACAGCTACAATCTGAAAAACTCTTTGCAACCCTCAGCAGCATTTTAGTTTATATACTGTGTGGTTTAGGACATGTTTGTGCATGGGTTTATAGGTGCAAGCATCATAACAACAACTGAACGTGGAACACAAACATTGTGGCTGGTTACCATGTTTTCAGGGACTGATTGGTGACTTTGGAGGTGGACAATCTGTACATAGGAAAGTCAACGAGTAAGGTTGTCCATGCATGTGTCTATAGACCTGGACGTGTGTGGGCATTTGTGTGTTTGAGTGAAATATAATATCTGCCCAGGGAGCCGTGTGTTAATGCGAATGTCAGAACACAGCACTTCACACAGAACCGGTGCACAGCTAAGAGGGAGAGAGAGCACAGAGAGCCTGATGGACCCACAGTGTGTGTTTTAAGCATGTGTGTTCCTGTTTCTTTATGTGTGTGAGTATATATGTGCAGGGTTATGCACATGTACGCGCAAACACTTGCGTGCATGCTTTTACAGGATTGCGGGTCTTTTTGCATGTGAGTGTTTGCATGGGGAGATGTGATAGAGGGTGAGGCTGACACATCCCTCATCCTGTGCAGCAGCAGGGTCTGAGACAAGGTCAGGACCCTGTCTGTCAAAACACACCAGCAGACACATGCAGCAGAGGTCCTTAGGGCAGGAGATACCAGACAGGGGAGAAGAGACAAGAATGAATAGATAAGGGAGCACAGCGGAAAGGGAGCGAGGGGGGGAAAGGGAGAGAGATGAGGACAGAGGGCATGGCGGTACCAGGAGAAACAAGATGCAAGAGACCTAACAGGGGAAAAGATGTAAGGGAGAAAATGGTTAACATGACAAGAGGATGAGGGCAAAGCTGGGGATAAATTATTAAGATAAAAATTGAGGAAGTCGGTAGATGGAGAGGCAGCGGAGGAAGTGACAAGAAAATAGGAGGTTATGGATAAGAGGATAATTGGGCAGAAGGGTATGCAAGGAAGAGAAATCGTTGAAGAGGCAAACAGAATATTCCATAAAGTACACGATTAGGGGCAGAGGAAGAAGCAGAGAGAGTAAGAAAGGATGGTAGTGAGGAGTGAATGGATGCTAGAAATCAAAGAAGCAAGGCAGTGGTGGAAAACTGCAGTTACAGTATAGGACATACAGCAGGATGAGTTGATGATGGATGATGGAAAACAGCAAGCAAAAGTACAAAAATAATGGATTTAAGGGACAAGTCAAGTGATATGAAGGATGTGAGGAGACAAGGAGGCAACTAAGCCTTGGATAAAGGAAATATGGAAGAAAAAGAATAATTGGCAGGGCTGCATGAAGGCAAAGTCGCATGACTTGATTCCATTTCCATTACTTCTTTTGAAATGTCACAAAAATGAAATAGCAGATGCAAAGTTGTTCTTTTTGGAGGGTGGCTTCTTTTTTGTGTATAATTCAACGGTAACACCCTATCACATTTTCAGGTTCATTTATATTGTGGCAGAATGCATTACTGAGGATATTGGGCCAAACAGCTTGACAAAAAAGGGACAAAAAAGAGAAACGGTTTTGACTAATTCTCATTCCCTTGGTATCAGGAAAGATTGAGAAAGAAGAAAAAGAAGTGCAGAGGTAGAGAAGAGATAGCAAGACAACTGGGAGGAAATGAAAAAAGGAGAAAAAGGTGTGTGGGGGGTTGGGGGGGGGGGAGAGGGGAGTGCAGGCATGCCAGTGTACCTGGGCATCAGCTGTGTGAAGGGAGGAAGAGGAGAAAGAAGAGGAGGAGGAGGAAGAGTGGAGAAGGAGGTCGAAAGCAGCACCACGCTAGCAGGAGTTACATTGGAGGAGCTCGAACAGACGCTGCTGGGAAAAAAACAAGGGAGGGGAGGGGGGATTGCCAATGTCAATTCTGGCTCTTTCATAACTTTTAAAGATGGTCAGTCAACACAACTTTGGATTGTTGAATAGATTCCTTTTTTCATTCTAACCATTGAGATATGATGGATGATGCCAAGAAAACATGCAAAAATGATTAAATATTCATAGATCACAAATACTATGAAAATATATATATAATATTATATTCTCTATTTTGAAAGTATATCCTGCGGGTTTTTTTATTCTTCGCTAAATCGGTTCCAATGTTATGCTTTTGACTGGAATTCTGGACCAATTTTTTTATTTCACACTTCTGAAGAACCAGATGGCAGAAATAAATGTGTGGATGCCAAAACAATGAAGATTCTGGCCAAATTCTGTCACTATCAGTTCAGCCTCATCAAAAGTTAATTTTGACAAGAACTGTCATCTTAGTTTTAGTCTTTGTTCTTTTAAGATTTTTGAAAATGCATACAGAATTTGTTAATAATAAAAATGCAGACTCCGTTGGAAACTGTACCCTCTGACATTACAACATGGAAAAGAGAATTTTTATCTAAATATGGAAAGGACAGTAGCTATAGAGTGTGAGATGGGTAGAGGATAGGAGGAGGTGATGATACCCTGAAATCATGATTTGGGCTGACAGAATTAGCACTAGCCTTATCTACTTATACACTATGCATCTCAATGGCAAATTCAAATGTTTTGCTCATTTTCAAGTACAAGCACGGGCCCACTCACTCGTGTTTTCAGAAAAGAAGATTAAAGCAGAAAAAGGAACGGATGCCATGTAAATGAAGCCTATTCACCACCTGCTCTTTCCTCTCCATACCTGAATTCTCCTCTAAAATAAAGTGCAGTTATGGAAATAATATGTATAATAGGTGAGAGAGCAGGAATAAAATCTGAGATGACAGGTGAAAGTGAAGCAGAGAGGAATTAGGCCAGCAGAAAGGTATGTGGGGCAAAATACATGGAAATTGGGGAATTTCATGAAGCCACTTTTGTGTAAGTTTATAACATTCAAAACCGTTGTTTTCTTCCATTGCTGGGAGCTGCTCCTTGAAACTAGAATGATCCCTGCTCAAGCATCGTCTCCCTTTTCTTGCACAAAAGGTAAAGACATTATAGTTTTGGGTTAAGAATCATTAACAGGTCCATACTTGAGAATAATAAGTGGCAACATATTTCCAAAACTGATACAGAGCCCTTCGGAAATGCAGCTTTCACATTTAAAATGGAAGATGTTCCTGTCTGCTGGTTGGGGGCTTTCTGAAACATGAAAGCACTGATCTGTACGAGACACACAGGAAACTACAGCACAGTGCTTGAGACCTTTTCTCTTGGCCTGCCCATCTCTCCTGCGTCCCATTTCTTCCCCTTCGAATCATACTTTTTGTCACTGTGTCGCCAAGAGTCAATGGCCCTATGAAATGACCCTCTGCTTTACTTCCCGCTTTTTCCTTTCTTCTTGATCTCTTCTCCATCTCCCACTGCTAATAACTTGTTACTGGCTTACAATACATAGACATACACACACACTAGATCAGAAGACACACACAGGCACGCTGGTGTGGCCAGTGAAGGGTAAAACAATCCCCATCACACTGACCAGTCAAGCCTGGGCTTCCTGGAGAATGTTTGGGCAATGCCCTGGAACTCTAGCTCTATCAAAGTCTGTCAGGCACCAATGGACTCTGTGTGTGTGTATGTGTGTGTGTAAGTGATGAGATAAAGTGTCAAGATAAGGTATTAAAGAGAGGAAAATACAAAGTACTCATTCCCTTTTGTCCTATCATAATTTTCCAAATCTTTCAAGCTGTGGGTTCACTAAGAAATGTGTTTAAATACTTTGTATTATCTTTATAATGCTGAGAATAGTGCCTTGTAAAGGTCTGGACATTTATTCCTCAATGACTTTCACCTTGTCCACTGTTACAGGTGTAAGACCCAAATAAAGGACATGATCTCACCAAACAAGATCAGAAGTCAGTACAGTAGCCTGGATGCACTAATTGACACAGTAAACCTAAAAACACTACCGGTACTACTTCGAATCATCAACCGGCAGAAATACTGGAAAATATGACAGTGCTGCATTCTGTCTATCACATACCTTTACATAGAAAACAAGAGGTAAATAAGCTGCTGGTGTGTTTTGGACTACATAGAGGCACAGACAACCTGCTGACACATACTTACATTAAAAGTGAGCGCCAGCTTTTCTGATAATGTGGGTTTCCATAAATGCAAATGCATGCCTCGAACGCATGTGACCGCCTGTGTCCGTGCCTTCATGTGTGTGCAGTGGGACTCATTTGCATGTGTCTATGTGAGCAGGCAGATCGATGTAACCGAGACCCCACCAGCTGTAGCCGGGAGCTGGCTGTCTTTGCAAACACGAGAGCATGGTAATTGAGGCATCAAGCCATTCCCCTCTTTGTCTCTATGCAAAACATGAAGAGCAAGTTAATGGTCCAGCAGCGATGAACAATGGAGACCACTTGCAATGAATGCAGTGATGGAAATAAAGGAGAGAAAGATAAGCATTATTATTTATTACTAGACCACACACAAGATGACGCTGCCTTCCCTCAAAGCAACAGTGTATTTAAATACTTTTGTGTGTTGTACACTGAGTAAGCACATTTTTGTAAATTCTGTGTTTTTCCACTGCAGTGATGTTGCCTTCATGCGGCTGTGTGCTGCATGTGAGTACATCTATTCCCGTATATTCCTTTATAGATGTTTTAACTGACAGCACCACTTTGTATGGTGCTGCAGGTAGTGAATAAAACCCATTTCCACACCCGGTTGACTCCATCATTGGACTGTTTGTGTCTATCGCGAATCGGTCTGGTGGTCTCTATATGTCACAATCCCCTCTTTATACAGGTAGCTGTGGAATAAGCCTGCTTTGCTTTATCATGATGAGGTGGCACCTATGTAGATCTGTGTGTGTGTGTGTGTGTGTGTGTGTGTGTGTGTGTGTGTGTGTGTGTGTGTGTGTGTGGTTTATCTGTGTTTTTTACGGGAGGCACTGGTTATGGTTAGGGTTAAGGTTAGGGTTAGGTGCCTTGAAGGCAGCGGTCGCAGCGGTACTACCTTGAAGGAGCAGTTGGAGGCAAAAAAAAAACAGAGCGTGTGTGTGTGTGTGTGTGTGTGTGTGTGTGTGTGTGTGTGTGTGTGTGTGTGTGTGTGTGTGTGTGTGTGTGTGTGTAGGACAGAACGAGAGAATGCACACAAACTATTGTTTTGTTTTAATGTATTCGAAAACTCCCTGGACAAATATCAATTGAATGCCACTCAAATGATATTAAAAACACAAACCCCAATTGTTTTCTGGTCATGTGTGTAACTGTGTGGGAGTAGATATGGGCCCCCTACCTATGCGCTTGCGTTTGTGATGGAGTGTACACTATAAATTGTGTGAGCGTGTGTGGGAGTGTGTGAGGCGAGCTGGCAGAATATAGAATTGGACAGGAGTCAAAGAGCAAAGTGGTTGGAACGACAAGCAGAAATGCACTCTTGCCCCCTTCATCTGCTCAGCTGAATAAAACATGCAAGTATACGTCAAGATATACTCAGTAAATGATGCAATAAACAAGACAAGGAAACATGCATTAAAGCGCCTGAGATGACGTAAATAGCAGCATTGAATTGAGACAAAGCTATGCTACAATGTATTAAGTATCTGGATTATTGATCGCTCGATTATGTGCAACTTTCAGTAGGACCATAAACTTGGATTCATTTATGTGATCCTTGCTGCAAAGACTGACAAAAGCAAAAACAAGGCTTGTTTTGTCTATATTGTCTTGAGTATCATATAGGACCACTGCCAGCACTGATTTGCATATAAGCCCCAAACACAAACTTTTTAAGTAGTCAAACATCGGTAAAAGTTTCTCTAATGAAATGTCCCCACAGCTAATGCTACTAACAGAAACAGGTCCTATTTCATGTGGCTATTTAACTTTAATAAGTGCTGGCCTATTAGGTGCAATAGTCACTCTTAAAGGGGAACCTTGCCCGGTTAAAACCAGCTTTGTGTCATCTTTGTGTGGTCAGTGTGTTTAGATGAAAGGTGTATGGCTTCCCTCCGTGGTGCCAGTTTCTTCTCTGCTTCATGGGGAGCTCCGTCCATTGGCAACACAGAGGGAAGAATGAAGGGTGTTTGTTCATCTAAACACAGCCATGACACGGAGATGAATTTAAATTAAAAAGCAAAATAGGTTTTTAAGCACCAGCCGAAACTCTGTTAGTTGTCTCTTTTATAGTTGCTTCACTCTTTAGTCCATTCAGAGGTACTACTGTAGCAACTATGCTGTAATTGCTGGAAAATGTGTAGCAATGTCTAATAATTACCTAAGGCTACAAAACTAATTTAAAATATTAGGCGTGTATCTTTAAACTGTCCTTTACATTATTAAAAATGATGCTATCATAACACGTACTGGCTTGCTTGACCTAATTTTACGCTGGTCATTACAATCCATGCCCTTTAGTTCTCAAATATTCCAAAATTGAATTGTACCAGGCTGCCCCTTTAAAGTAGAAATCAAGAAATAAAGCTTCTTACATTGCTTGCTACAGTCTCAATGGTCACCACAAAACTCTCCCAATTGACTAGACTCGAGCAGTATGCTGAAAGGTCACAGTAATAGAGGAGGAAGTCGGAATAACCCGCAATTCCAACCATTTGTTTTAAGTTAAATACCTTAGTTGTCTCTCATCTTATTTTGATCTTATTTTCAAAATGTAGTCAAAAAATGTATTTGGACTGTCCATTCTTTATTGTAAAAAGCACAAAAGAGTTTTGAACACTCTTTAGTGGCAACTATGGGTCTGAGTATACCATATGGCAGCGGTTATTCAAGCGACACTGCTTTAACCTTCCTCTCATCTGCTTTGCTGCTTCACAATTCCCACTTCTCTATGTGAAAACTAATTAGATAGCAAAGAACTATGAACTCCTAGCCAAGAAAACGATCAAAGAAGGTTTTGACCCTGCCAACGTTTTACCCTCGACATAGACAGCACCATTATCAGTCTGACTTCTTTATGTTGCATATTAAATGATGAGTCTAACTGGTTATCGTGTAATTTTAGCCATTCTCTCCCCGTCGCTGCACATTTCTTTCACAGAGGGAACTCCTCGTCACTGGATTACTGTAATCTGGATTTAACAGAGTATCGTGTGACAGTTGACTGGATATGTGATTGAGTCTACGAGTGTTTGTACACATGTGCATGTCCGTGTGTGTTTGTGTAACATGCAGAGGGTATTAAAATCTTAGAATGACAGAATGAGCCATAGGGATAATGTAATATATAATAGTGGATAATGCATGTTTTTACGACTGTAAATATATATAATACATATCTACCTCCTCCAGATGAGCAGGCCAACTCCCATGGAGAGCAGCATGATCAGGGCGGCCACGGACACGACGACAATGATCACCACTGGACTCTGTTCACTGGACGCCAGTGCTACTGTAAATGACAAAACACTCGCTCATTGCACATATGAACAAAAACACACACCTTAGCTGAAATGGCAATTTAACACACCAGCATGCAGTGCACATACTGTACATTCAATTACTGTATATTAGATGTGAACTAGAAGAGTAGATGAGATCAAATAATAAGGCAATGACCTTTAGGGGCGAATTCATTTAACAGGAAGTTGATTAGAGTCGAGGGTAAACTGATGTTTTCCTATTTTCGAAAGCCAAGACCTCTTCTACATTATTAATATTATACTTGACCCTCCTATATTAAATAGTTTGAAAGTGTTTTCATACACTCCGCTTCACTAAAATGACTCAAAGGAACAGAAATGATATGACACCATGTGTTTCAGTAATACACAGTATACTGTCAATCACGTTACATTAACTTCATCCACAGATGGCAGTTTGGCAAGTTTGCCAGTTGTCAGAATTGTAGATTTTCACATTTCCATTTTTTTTATAAGCAATTTAAAGACTTCTCATCCATGCTGGTTTAAAAGCTGTTGTTGATGACCTTGCAATCACTTGTACAATTATTAAAAACAGTAATAGCTTTGGCATCTGCTGTTACCGAGGTAAAAAACTAACTTTGAACCTCAACAGATCTGCAATATTTACCATCCTGGGACACAGCACAGCATGCAGTAGCTATTAGTTATCTTCACAAAACAGAAAATTAATCTTCAGCACCACAATGTAAACACTTACTAAAGAACATGAATTCCCCCACTCTGTATTGAAGCTGTGTACACCCATCCATTGTTTGCTTACAATCAGCCTACAAATACTTATAGTCGCTTAATGCATTGTTCCCTTGACAGATAAATGTCATACTTGTGTGATTGAGGTTGATGATAATGTATTGTTAGTATTGTATAAAATCTGTTTGCATGCCTGCGTTTCGTATGTGGCCACTAGAGGTTTCTGTGTTGCTGCTTTGTAAGTGTGTCAGGTCACTCATTTGACTCTTGATCTAGCCTGAGCAGATGAAGCATACTCAATATGCATTATCCCAAAAAAGTTATTGTGCAACTAAGAGCCCTCACCCTAAAGCAAAACAAAGAAGTGTGTCGCCATTCGTTTAAAAACAAATACATAATCTGTAAAACTGGTCTTTGGCCAACTGTAGAATTGTCGTGCAGGGCAACTCTCGGGTGAAATAGACTTTGAATGCTCAACAAATCCCTTTCCTGGGTAAATAAAAGCTTTAAAACAAAGGATTCATGAGATGACACAAGGGACATGGTATCAACTTGCACAAAGGAGAAACATTTCACAGTTTACTAGTAAAATCTTGCATCTTCACACATAATCTCAGACATAGTCACTTCCCATTCTTTGTCTCTCCCCATTTCTCTCTCACTCTAGCCGCACGGTTAATTGTGTGGGCTGGCCAGGTGCCTACACAAACCCCCTATCCCAAGCTGCCTGGCGGTGCTGAGAAGAGGGAGTGAAGAGAAAGTGAGGAGGAGAAGGGGGGAGGAGGAGGCGTAAAACGGCTACTCACACTCGCCAAGTGTCTGTAGCTCCAGGGGAGCGCTGTACGCTCCGTAGTCGATGGGAGGTGGAGAGGAGGACGATGAAGAAGAGGAAGAAGTAGAGGAGGATGAGGAGGCAGAGGATGATGACAGAGGGGAGGAGGACAGGGATGAGGAGGGGGCCGGCGTGGAGAAAGGGCGGATGAGGAAGACATATGTGGTGCCAGGTTTGAGGTTGTTGACACTGATCCGTGTGGCGGCGGTCTTCACAGTAGAATAACTCTGATCCTTTTGTTCCTGCGGAGACAGAAAGTGAAGTGAGACATGGAGAAAACAAAGGAGGAGGAGTGCGACGAGTAGGTGGAATCCATTTGTGAGACGCCTTGTTCATTTTCATGGCACAGTTTGTAATGCTGGGAGACGTGTGAGACGATTCAAAGAGTCAGACAAAGTTTTCAGACAAGCTGAGGAGTCAGACTTCTTTAAACTGCTTTCAATAAGTATCACTGTTTGCTTTGGAATTAAATTATGAAAAACCTTGGTAATAAAAGCACGGCTCTATTCATTAGAGAGGTCTTCAGAAAACAAATCAAAAATGGTGCTGATTTGTTTCTGTCTGTGAGAATGACTCACTCACACAAGTGGACACAATGGGGGCAGTGAGTAGGTGACACATTAATATAATCACTCCACTTGTTGTCTGATATGTTTGTTTTTGCCTGCGTTCCCTTTCCCACCTTGTTTCAACAAATAATCCTTATTTTATCTTTGCATGTCATGCCTCTGCATGTCAACAATATCACTTCAATTGAGATTGAGCTTCTATTACAACTTTGATGATAAATCAGATTTAATAGTCACGGTAAAGCAAGTGAAAGAGTAAGTTTTGAGTGTGCACAATGCTACTTGCATGAGCTTTATTGCTTTTTAAGTCCAAGAATAGCATTGCACAAAGGGGGGATAGCAGAACGAACGTCAGAGAGAGGGACGCAGGCAGAATGAAATAAAGAGAGATGAAATGAGACAGAGAATGGCAGCTACTGTATAATGAGTGACTCCTGTGGAGTGAGCTAATATAGTATGTGACACAGAGAAGAGATGGGCATGGGAGGATGGACAGGAAAACACAGAGCCCCCAGAAAAGATTGGTCACAGATGACACTTTGTTATACCAAGTTATGAATAAACAGTGAATTAAACATTATTAGTCTCACCATTGTTGGTCATTAATGTCGTCACAATGTGTTATTTGTTGTGATCCAGATTCAACAGATTTTTACATACACATACAGCAATACCGGTATGTGGGTTCATACTGTAAAGCTGCATCCTGATATACATACTGACTATACACTGACTAAGCAAAGCCATATTTCATACTTTAATAGGCTTATTGCTGCAGTGTAGTTGTATTGCCTTTTCATTTTGTGTTCACGTGTGTTAATTTTGTTGTCACTCTCCGTTATTCTCCATCTGTCCTTTACTTTCCCTCCATTCATCTGCCTCCCTCATTCTGCTTTTCTTCTGCCTCTAGCCTTACAAAGCACCTCCATTCCTTTCTTTTTATCACTGTGCTCTTACAAGCATCTTTCCACCAAGTCATCTTCCCCTCATCTGTCCCTAATACCCTCTCTAACCTTTTCTCTCCCTCAGTTATCACACAGGCACCTCATTCTTTCAAAACACTCTGCTGTATACCTCTTGTTATCTCCTATCTTTGCTCAAGTCTTTCCTCACCCAACCCTCCCTCTCCTCTGAATCTTTTTTTTTTTTCTAAAGCCGTGGGAGTAGAACAGTGAGGAGCAGGGCTTTATTAAATATGGCGAAGCATAGAGAAGAGAAGGAGGTGTGAAAATGGGTTCGAGTGTGACACAGCCAAATACAAAGACCTTGCGTTGCCAGAAAATGCAGCCTATGAAAATGGAGAAGTGTGAGCGTGACAGCTGTGATTTACGTGCATGACAGATTTACTGTGAATACTGGTTTGTCACAATCTGACTAAGTGCTATAGTAAATGATCGTGATAAGGCCGATGAAATTACACTGGTTATCCGTAAGAGCAAAAGAAAATGTGTCAGTGACATGGACTTAGGGTTATACATAATTGGCCCTTGAAATGCACTAAAAGTCACACAACAGCAGTCAGTATACCACTTCCCCTAGTTACCTTTGTTGTAAGTTTCTATTCTCCTTAAAGTTTTCATCACCAATGTTAGCATGGTTTACCAAAACAAAAGGAAACTTGAAGATTATTTTGGTGTCTATGCTGTCACCATGGATACCAACTGGAACCCGAATGATACTGGATTTTCAATTTCGATAGCGATTTTGATATTTAGGAGTTTTAAAAAAAATCTAATACTTATTCAGTATACTGGCTGTTAATTGTTGTTTTTACAGAAACATATAGCATTAAGAAAAATAAAATCTAATAAAATACAAAAAATAAATCATTAAAGAGGCCCACCATCAATGTTACAAGAAGTTCAGTTTACTTGTCATGAGGAGTTCTACCTCAGACAGTGAAAGCAGCTTAAGGGAGGATCTAATGAAAGACACTATTGAGTTGCATTATTATATGGAACACTTTTTAGGCTTTCTGTCTCCGCTACTGTGATTTTGACCTTTTATTTCTCTTGTGAGTCCCGTAACTTTATGGAAGCGCAAGACAAAAATCACTGTAAAATCCCTATAATATCCTTCAAATTTGGTTATCAAAGAATTGTGACCAAAACATATACAGAGCAGAATATTTTACACATAATAATTAACCTATCAGTGCTCTCTGGTACACAAAACCATGTTATTGTGACACCACTTTGGCACAAATACTGATAAAAAGGATAAAATTGTCAAATAAAATCAGTAAATGCTGTATCATATGGGTTCTAATACCAAAGGAACAATATTAAAAAACATATTCCTTTAACTTTTATATTCCTTTATTGCTTCCCTCCATTTGGTTGCTGGACTTTTTATTTTTATTTATTATTATTATTAATTTATATCAAGAATAAACATGACAAATTAAGGTTAGTGATGTAGCAGAAAAACACCAGTGAGCAACAATGATGTGGACAGATTGTACCAGTGGATTTACCTTCTCATAGTATTTGACCTCATATTCAGTGCGGCTGCTGTTTGGGTAAGAAGGCTCCCTCCACACCAAGGTTATGCTCTTCTGCTCAATCTTCTCCGCTCGCAGGTCACTGATCAGAGATGGTGCTACAAAGACGAGATGAGAGAGAGATGAGTTTGGGGATTCCAGTCTCATTCAATATAAATACAATAGCTCGAGGAGTTTTCTTGAGAACATCAAGAACAGTCTTTCTCTGCTGTATTGCCATCTTTTATACAAAGCTTGACGGTGCAGGCAAAGGTCAAGGGAGGAAGACAGTGAATTCTCTCCTCTTAAGGAGGATTTTGCCAAAAAGCAGGCATTGATATATACAGTATACCCTACTGTATTCAGAGATCTGAGATGAGAGGGCAAAACAAGAAGGAAGCAAATATGGATTGTGGGCATAAGAGGACAGTGGGGGAAGTCCAACAAGGATGTAAGGAGAGAAGAGGAACAAAGGGAGTGACTTACGAGGACGAGGACTTAATTATTGAAGCTGAGCTGTGTCAGAGCAGGCAGCTTCATCGCACTCCGTGAAAGGACAAACACTACGTGTGCGTGTGTGTCATTGAACAGGGCCTGGATTGGTAGACGGATAGAGAGACTGTCAGTTATCCTGGACTCCTTGTTTCCTCTCAGAGTCTCTCATTTAAACTGACCTCAGAACTTTTTCTGACTCAATCTAGAAGAGCCGCAGTGAAATTGAGCCTGACGGATATTTCATCTGTTATTGATCACAATAGAGGAACAAAATTGAAGATGAATTATACCGTACAAAGCTTTCCAAATTTAGATGCAGTGTGTAATGGCGCAGCTCGCTAAGCAAACAATTTCATTACTGAGAAAAGATCGGTTCTTTGTTTTTCTGTCAACAAATGACAGGCAGCACATAGTATGATAACTGGCAAGCACCACCCACTCTTGCTTAAGTGCTAATTATGCTGTGTATAATGAAGTAGCCAAATAGGTTGTCACTCCAAAATACTAAGAAAAATAAAGGGGTGCAGTTAGCTTAGTGAAAAGGTCTTTATGTTTGGGAGGAGCGCTGACATTAAGGCCATTAGGGTTAATTTTAGTGGCAGGGGAGTGTAAGGGGTGTTTCCTGTCATCTTTCTTGTACTGGATTAAAATTATTGCTGTTTTTCACTTACTTAAACCTTTCAATGTAATTCAAAAATAAATGATCCTCAGGATTTTCCACGACATTAAAGTCACTTTTCCTTATTTCTTGACATTTATTTCTGTCCCTGATTGTCTTCTGTTTTTATTCTATCCTTCTCCTCTCAGTCACCCCATCAGTTGACGGCTCCTCTTTCCTTTCCTCTTCTCTTTTTCTCTGAAATTTTTTTTTTTTTCTCTTTTTATGAGCAGCCTCACTAATGAATATGTTCTGCCTGTCACTCACATATGAGCGAAACTACACACACACACACACACACACACACACACACACACACACACACACACACACACACACACACACACACACACACACACACACACACACACACACACACACACACACACACACACAGCATCTGTGCAGCTCCTTCGGTCCTCTTGAACAGCAGGATAATAAAGTCATTTTAGGCAGCAGATCAAAGAAACACTCAATCTGTCTCTCACTGTCTGTCTCTATCTGTGTGGGTTTTTTATGTCTGAAAACAGGTATTATCCATTATTCATGGTGACTTCTGTGAATTTTTGTATCATTGCATTTTATGACTGCCCAATCAAGTTGAACAGAGAAGGAAGAAAACCCAGGCCGAATGATAGACCAGCATGTGTGTATGTGCATGTGTGACTGTGAGTGTCTGTGTGTCTCTCAATTTGTGTCCAGTAGGAAAGTGGCTTGGTCCTTCATGGAAAGAAAAAAATAAATAAATAAAAAAGTAAAACTGCAATTCCGAATCATAAAGGGAAATCTAGTGAGCAGGTTAACAATTCAACATGTTATTTTTATTAAAATAAATGATTCACTTAGGGTTAGGAGTCAATAGCAATGAGCCTTTGCAGTTAGTCGTCATTGTGTCAATTCTGTTCATGCTAATGTTTATATGATTATGCAAATAAAACAAAACATTATAATACATTATATTATATATAGGCACAACACCTAATTAGAATTACCCAAAGAGTCTGACTAGTTGCACATTTTTCTTGTGTTTCTGATCTTTGACAAGATACAGTAAATGCAGTTTGGTGCCCATTATTATTTACAGAAAAGTACAAATAAAATATCTGAAATAGTATATGAGAACATAGCTGGTTTGGTTTGAGGGGGGACTTTAATGTTTGATTTGCATTAAAACAATTATTCCATCCCTGAATGTGAAAAAACTTAAAAATAAATAAATAAATATTCAATGTTCAGAAAAAGCTAATTGTTCCAATTAGTGGCATTTTGAAAGCATGAACACTTTGCTTTAAGGCATCCAGTCATTGTAATATACCCACATAATGCAACATAAGCGACAGACGTAAACAGTAAGCTGTAGGGGGAGGGGAGTTGTAGGAAAAAAGAAAGACACTGAAGGAGAAGGAAAGATGCTAATTAACAGTATACAGGAATGTATAAACACTTGCAGAGCGATTATTCTTTATAATTAATGAATATGTACAGGCATTTATTATATAATCTAGAGGAAATAGACTGGAGCCTAGCTCATGGAAAAATAAAGCAATTACTCCCACAGTACATGAGAGGGGGGTGAGACAAAGGACAAAATAAACAAATTGAGAAAAAAAGAGGTGCTAGGTAGTTGATGAAATGAAAGGTTAAAGTGAAAGGAAGTTCTAACAGACACCCTTCCTTTCTTAAAGTCCCTGCCAACCAAACACAAAGAGAAACTCAGGGCTAGATTTATCAAGCCGTTTGCGCCTGTTTCCAGGCGCTAATTGGTCGCAAAGACGGACGTAACCGATGCGGGCTATTTACAAACAGGGCGCACTTGGGTAAAATCGCAGATTGTCTGCCACATGAGCGAGAAGAGACAAGTTGCGCTTTCAATATGCGTTCGTGGGAGGGTCGTGGGGAAAGTGGGAGTTCCACCCAAAAAGGTGGGAGGATAAGCGCAAAGTGCACCTAATTATATATTCCGTGGTATTTACAAAGACTGTCAGTAAGAGCGCGCCTCTATTCTGCGGGGGAAATTCTCTGCCTCTTTAAACCAGCCGCAATCGAGTTTCCTCGTAGACCTTTATGCCGCTGGTGAAATGGCAACAGTAATTTGAGCAAGACAAAGACATAGGTGAGGCTGAAAATATTTTTAACACAAGAATCACACTTTGTCAGTGAACACAACATAATTTAGCGTTACAGATCAAGCAGACATGCAATATTAGAGTTACTGGAAGAAATCAAAGATGAAATTGAATCTCCCACTCAGCGTTCACATCCCACTCCAGCAGTTGTTAAACTCCTCGCTACATTACAAATATTGGCATCAGGATCATTTCAAACAGTCATAGCATCAGCAGTGGGAATATTGCAGTCTGCACTCAGCCGTATCATAGCACAAGTACCGCTTTGCTACAGCGCAATTTACGGTATAGTGGGCGGAGAAAGACGCTGATTGCCTGATGGGTGTCAGGGTTGATAAATACTACGCAAACTGTGGAAGCATAGCGTGCGCCATTACCGAACTCGCATAAATGGACGCAGCGCAAACTGCGCTAGTGTTAGTAAATCTAGCCCTCAGTCTAACTAAACCAAGAGCAAGGTGTCAACCTGCTCTCCCCATCTATAACTGCAGGCTGTTGTTTGCTTCTTTTTCCTTCCTAGTGTGTTGAATTATGCATAGGACTGGTGCCTGCCTCCACACCAACCAAATCGCATCAAAGCTTAATCTGACACATACAAATCAGGTGAGCATGAGTTCTCCATCGATGCACACACACACACACACACACACACACACACACACACACACACACACACACACACACACACACACACACACACACACACACACACACACACACACACACACACACACACACACACACACACACACACACACACACACACACACACACACTACCCCAAAGGCTTAAATACAAAAGTAATGCACTGGTTAAAGTGGTGTTGAAATGTGCCAGACAGAACCAGTGTCTGAACTGCGAGTACATTTTTACACTCTGTTGATACATTACACACAGGCCCGAAATACACACACATGCACAAACAGGACCTATACATGCGCTAATTGGAGAAATGTCAGTGTGAGGGGGCTGGCCCATGAAGGGTGTCCCAAGCTGTTGGGGGTTCGGTGCCTTGGCCCGTACGGGAACTTGAACCAGCCACCCTCCGGTTCCCAAGCCAAGTCATTACAGACTGAGGTACCACTGCCCCAAACAGCACATATACCAAAAGTGTGATACAATATGAACACTAATACATATCAGACTTTAATATTAAACTGGAAGGGGCCTTTCGTAAGGCCTGAAAAAACCTTCGTTCGTAGCTTCTAAAACATATTTACTAATGAAATTATAAAGAAATATGCACCAGAATTTGAATTTGCCATTTTGTTAGCTACCGTATTGTCTAGAAAATGTCTTCTAGGAAAAAGAAGTTTGATCTGTTTGGGATAAACTTCAGAATATCAGTATCTATGAGAAATTTGGACACAACTATGGAAGCAATGGTTAGTATGTGGATATAATAGTTTGCAAGACATACACACAATCAGTTGGCATAAGTGCAGATACTGTGCGCCCACCACTTCAACACAACACACACAGCACAAACAACCGTGTATGGCAGCAAATGGCGGGTAGTGCTGGTCTTGGCGTTTCATTTGAGAGGAAGAAATCGATGCCGACTGCTGTGTGAAATGGCTTTTGCACTCAAACATGTACACACAGACACACACAATTGCACAGTGCTTTTCACAAGTAATATAGAAGAGGTGATGGCCTTGTGGGGCAATAAGCTTCTCCAGCTCTGCTGTGGAAGTACGCAGCAGACGTTTTCAAAGCCTCATCATACAGCAGAAATTGCATGGCAGACACACTGATAGGCACTCGTCACAAAGACATACAGCTCCTGATAAGATCCGGTATGAAAGCTTTGCTGTACACATACCAATCACTGCTAGAGATAATGATCTTTAGACTTCAAAGGGACACTATGATGAGAGCGAAAAAGTGAGTCATGAGGAAGTATAATAGAAAGAGTTTGGTCAAACTTCCTAGGATGTACAAGCTAGGGCTGGGTACCATTTAGGTTTAATAGATCAGATTTCAGACTCTGCTCATTAGTTGCAGTTTTTGTTGAATCGGAATATTTCTACACCCTTGACACATTTGTCACAAACTTATTAAATGATATTGTTTGAATAAGAAAGGGAATTATGTAGAAAGCAAAAACTACCTTCCTTTTTAGCTGATTTAAGCTGCCGTAAACATGAACGAAATGGTATTTTAAGATTCTGTCTGATTAAAAGAAAAATATGAATATTCTCTATCTTGCCATGCACTAGTTAAGTATTTCTTATCTTTTACTTTGGATGCACATTTAGCTGATTCTCTTAAGTCATGACCACTACTGGGAGCACTGTGCACACCACAATGCAGTAAATTAATTCATATGTTAGACGAACTCCTTCCACTGTATTAATTTCCAGTGGTGATAACTGTTTGCCCTTCAAAGTTCTAGCCACAGTCCGTCATATTGCATGTCTAATCAGCGATATAGAAGCACAGATCCTCCGAACTTGCTTTCAGCAATCAAAAGGTTGAATTGAAAAGCACGTTTCTTAACAAATCCTTAGGTTCTTAAGGGTTAAAAGTTACAATTTAGACCCAGTTCTCAATACCCAATCCAGCAGACACGGGGGGTTATGTGACAGCTCTGTCCTCAGGTCTCTATGGCAGGTAGATCTATGAATAGACTGTGGCACAAAATGGCAGCCGCTGCTGTAGGCTCTTGCATGCATGTGTACAGAGGCAGCTGAGGTGCATCTGGCATCTCTGTGGCGTTATCAAAGGAGACAGACAGAGGAGCTGCTCTCCTCAGGGGCATCGGCACATGCAGGGCTAAACATCTCACAGTCATTCTTACTTTTCTTCTCTTTCTCTTCCTCACATGTATGGTTCCTCTCTCGCAGTCTCTCCATCTCCTTATCTCGCCATTTCCCCAACACAGCTCTACCTCAATCTCTATTCTTGGGGGAATCCACTGTTTCCCCCCCCCCCCCAGGCCTGTTTGTGCCTCTGCTGAGATGACATCCATCTTGTAAGGAGGGGTGTCTCATTGTTCTACTTCTCACCACCTCCCTCTCAGTGTGTAACTTTACGCGCTCCCGTGTGCCTTCGCATATTAAAGAGTGAGTAGCTGCATGTGTGTCCGGAATGAAAAGTTAAGATGTGTAGCTATATGTCGTTTAGGCAGAAATGATTGAGAGAGCTGCATCTCTCAGGCCTGTTCATGATCATAGGGTTAATGGGAAGCAAGAGCGTCGTTCCCTCTGAGCACATCACTACTGGCTTCTCCTGGGGATAAACGGATAGTGCAACGATTTATGTGACTGACAGCGGAGGAGTGGGAACATTTAGTTTCTTTTGGTTCGGCTGTCCCTGTGGCTTTTTATATACCTACTGTCACAAGCATTTCTGTCAGTGGTTCCAAAATCCCAGTGGAGCGTGCATGTGCATTTCAGTAAAGTTTCAAACGGCCAAGTAGTTGCGTGGTTAACTTTTTAAAGTATTTTTACTCATTTGAACTTGACAGTAACGTGTGCATCCTGGATCAATGCAAAAAGCTTATCAGGAAATGAATAATGTGCCTTGTATTTATTGCAGTTACAGATTTCGCTGAGATTTTCAAATATCCTGCTGATAGACTTCAATCTGAAGCCAGAATCCACTGCTGCACACTTTCAACTGTCATTTGTGTTGAGAAACACTGCAGTATCCTCTCAGATGGTAACCATAAAGCAATGCATTCCATGCACTGACTGAATTAAGCACACAAGTTTTCAGCAGCTCACTGATGTAAGAAAAAAAGACATTGAAGAATAACATCTAGCTGTTGCAATGAAATCGCTTAATAGTACAATTTAATAATATAATACAACATAATGGTGTGGGCAAGAAAGCAAAGATTCACCATTATAGCTTTAAAGCATCCTTTAAATGCATTCAAGTATAGCTTATATAATATCTTTGTATTAAACACAGTTAACGCTTCTTTAAACTGAATCACTGTCTGAAAGGTGGATGACTAAAGTAGGCTGGTATGTAAAAACATTTAGAGGATTCAAGACTAGTCTGTTTTAAATCTCAACATCTTTATTTCACGATTCCGCAGGTGGTTATATGTGCATGCATGTGATTGCATCCTAATCTAATGATGTATACAAGAGCAGCTACCCCACGCAGGTCTCACTATCTTGCAGCGGGTCGTGCTGTTTTAATCTGTGGCTAGCGGCCTGCCTCAGCGGTGGAGCGCTACCTGGCAACCTGTCCCCGCTCACGACTCTAGTCTAATCTGCCCTATCAGCATCCAGCCGCCTGGACGCCTCATCCTAAACATACACAGAATTATTCTGCTCTGCTAAAAGAGCAGTAGGTTTGTTAAAAATGATATTATCCAGGATCATGCTTCAAAGGCGAGGTGAGCAGATTCAGCCAGGATCAGGTATTATCTGTGGTTATTGTCATTTATATCAGTAAAGGAAAAAAAGAGGAGGGGAGATGTTTAGAGGGAAAGAGGGAACACACACACACACACACACACACACACACACACACACACACACACACACACACACACACACGTGGATGTTTTTATCTGAAAGGGGGAGGAATGGTGCAGTGAAGACACCTGGATAGGGCACATTTCCATCTAAACGACAAGATTATATGTTGCCTGGACTTGATCCACCTAGGTGTGTGCACGTGTGTGTCTGGATGTGTGCGTTTGTGTAACAGAGAGGATTGACTCAGTGATGGAATGATTAAATGTGTCAGTCAGTTGGTGGGTGGGCGAGAGAAATGCCGGAGCAGAGAGCGAACAAGCAAGCGGGACAGAGAGTCTCTCGCTGTATGACATATTCAAAAAGGGCCCGATCAACATTATCCAGCTGTGCAAAAACATCAGGTCCTGAATATAAGCTTTCAATGAAACAGCGACCCATTTCTGCACATAAGAGGATGATTTTAAGAAGAAGATAACATATGGACCTGCTCTATGTAAAAAAAAAAAAAAAAAACTATTACTGTACCTGTTGGCTCAGACTTTACAGCTTACAAATATGTCAAATCTGGCATCCCACACTTCCACCATGGGAGAGCGACGAGGACGGGCTTGCTTAAACTGCTTTTGACAGCTGCTCACTGACTGATACTCAACACTCTTCAGGCCCAGTGTGCTTTAGCCTAAAGGCAGAGGCATGGTCTGATCATGACACATTCGTCAAGCCAGACAGATTCTGCCCGGAGCCTCCAAGAAATAAAAACACAGGCCACACACACTCCCAAAAGACACCCACACATCACCCACACCCAGCCACCCACACACACCCACCCACCCACCCACCCCCACAGTATATGCATCCCTAATCCAGAGCTGGATAAGGGGCCCAGTGAGCCAGGGGCAAAACTGATCCCCCATTTACCCAGCCCATGCCCCATCTCCTCACATAACTCCAGTCATGTTTCCATCCCCCACTCTCCTCCTCCCTTTTATCCATTCCATTCTTGACACGCCACGCAAAACTCCCCCTTCCCCTTGGTGGCCTGGAGAGTCCTGATAAAACCCCATCTGTTTGGGAGAAATCCACTCCTCCAGTGTGCATGTGCAAGCATTCGGTTCGAAGAGATGCTTTCAAATAATTCAATTTGGTTTAAATGGAGAGTTTTAATGTAACTTGATTTAAAATACTTTTCATCCACAAATAAAGACATAATATATGCAAAGTAATGTAAATTGTCCCTGTGTGTCTACAGTATGTGTGGTTAGGTTGTTTTGGCCATAATACAGCACCCATTAGCACCTTCTCTCCCCAACTCAGACTGTGCCCTTAAATCCTTAGGCTGCTAACAAGCTTACTGTGCCCAGAAAAACAAATATGGTACAGTAAGAGGAGATGGGGAAAGAGTTGTAGAGAGGATACAGGGAAGCAGAGAGTTGAGGAGGAAGATGGCAGCAGTGATTATGTCAAGACTTGCAGTGAGAGAAAGGGAGCATGGTGGAAAGAGTGGTTGTGGATGAAGTGGCAGGAGGAGGAGGGAGAGAAATTACCATCTAAGAATAGTGAGTTTATGTAGAGAGCAGGAAAGGATAAGGTGGGGGAAATGAGGAAGGAAATAGAAGGTGAAAAAAAGAAGAGATCAGAACACAGAGGGAAGGAGGAGGTAAAAAAAGAGCATAAGGTAATAAAGAGATGATGAGGTGGCAAGAGAGAAAGGGAAAGTGAGTCTGTGTGTGTGTGTGTGTGTGTGTGTGTGTGTGTGTGTGTGTGTGTGTGTGTGTGTGTGTGTGTGTTTGTGTGTGTGTTCTGGTGTGTGTTCTGGTGTGTGTTAGCTTTGTTCCTAATCCCTGCTGCAGTATTCATAAAGGTCAGTGAGTTTTGATGGTGTAAAGTCTTGGTGTGTAGGCGCACACACATGTACAGACATAAGGTTGAGGTCTGTGCAGTTTTTTTCAATTCTTTACCTGACCTGACTGCACAGGATTTCCCATTACTGCCTGCTCCTGCAGATGTGCTAACTCACTTCACAGTGCACAGAGACACTGGTCACCAAATAATTCTATTCCATTGGGCTCATCTTGCAGCGGGGGAAAAAAAAAGACATGCAGAGTCCTTATTAGGGTTGGGTATTGTTTGGGTTTTTTCCAATACTGGTGCTAAAACGATACTTTTAAAACAGTGCCTGAACCAAAATATAAAGAAAAGGAGCACAAAACGACAGTTGCCGACATTAAAGAACGTCTTGTTTATTTCTAAGGCCATATGGTCAAAATTAAATGAGATTATATATATATATATATATATATATATATATATATATTTGCAGGGGTTTCAGAAGACTTTCTGTGTCAGGGAGGATTTGGGGTGTGTAATGCTGTGTGTGTGTGTGTGTGTGTGTGTGTGTGTGTGTGTGTGTCATTGTTATAAGTTATTGTTTTTTATATATATATATATATATATAAAATAACAATAACTTATAACAAAGACATTTCACCACTAAATTGTTGGTAAATGACAAAAACAAGCACCAGATGGGAAAAGGGTATTTTACAATAACTTAAAATGCACCACAATGCTGGCGAGTCTACATAATACGTAGTCGGTGTTGTTTTTCCGACTACGGCAGCTGCAGACTGTTACGTCCCGATGTTGGAATCCTCTACAGGGAAATACAGTCACACTTTACACCGCTTAATGTAAACGGTCAGCATTTTAACCATTGTGTTTAATCCAGCTACTAGCTAACGGTAACGTAGCGTCCGGTGCAGCGATGCTTCTGAGAAAAAAAAAAAAGTCAGGCACCGAAATGAGGCACCGAAATTTTCGTTCTTATTCGGTCTCGTTACTACCGTTTATGTCGGAACCGGTGCCCTATTGGCACCACGTTTCGGTACCCAACCCTAGTCCTTATAGATTAACTTTTGGGCAAAAAAACGTTATGGGCCTGTCCCTGTTTCACTGGTAGTTTTGGTCATCTCCCAATGGCAACAGATACCAAATGCTGAAACGGCAGACAGATGTAGAAGTATTGTTAATGTTTATGGATCAGAAATGAATTAGGGGTGCCATTTTGTTTACATTTCTATTGATACGTTTAAAAGTCTTACTGACTACTAGCCTGGCAACAACATATTTGCAAATGTGTATTAGACACAGACATTCACACAGCCTTACCTCACTTGACCCTGAGGGAGAGCTGTCCATTGAGGAGAGCAGGCAAGAGGGTTTAGTTTGTTAGCTGTTGATCTGACCCATGCTCTCCTGGTCTTGTGTGGATATCACAGGTATTTTAACAAAAGCTGACATGTGACTATTGAAGTCATGAGAGGGAAGACAACACACACGGCAAAGAAAATTCCTAAAGCACATTTCAAAATCAAATCAAAATGTTAACGCCGTCTGTCTCACACACACACACGCACACACACACGCACGCACACACACACACACACACACACGCACACGCACACGCACACGCACACGCACACACACACACACACACACAGCATTAAACACCCCAAATCCTCCCTGACACAGAAAGTCTTCTGAAACCCCTGCAAACACACTCCCCTAACCCCTTGTCCAATCCCTCTGGATGACACGGTTAGTGGGACAACTCACACCCTAAGTCCCCATAATAACCACAAATCAACGCCATGGCAACTGCTGACAAGACAGACAGACACAGAAGGGGGAGATAAAAGGAAGAAAGGTTGAAAGAACTGTGGGGACGGGAAAAATAATCACCACAGGTTTGTCCTTTTCTGATATAGTGTTCCTAACCTTGGAGCTCAGGGGTTTTGGCTAACTTAATCCCTTTAGGGAGTTGGAGACGGCTAAGTTGTAGCTTGTTAGCCATGTTTGCGTCAGCCATACTATCATAGGTATCTAGTATGAGTCAACTTATATTCTTGTAAAATAATTATCAAAAGCCTGGTGCTTTGTTTCGCATTGCCAGACCTATCTCCACAGAGCTGTGGAGTAAGGTCTGGCTACACCACAGCACATTCTGCCACACACCGCCGTCTGTACTTCGTCCACAGCGATCCCCACTAATCGGTCCCAAAACGTTAGATTGTAAATTCCGTTAACGTATTCTTTGTAAGTCTTTACAATCACTCTATGAAAAAAAACCAAGCAGGTCTGCCTTATTGCACGATCCAAATTTTCTTCAAAACCTTTCAGCATGTAGCTTGCTGGCTCAAAGTTTGTTGTTGTTTCCCGAAGCGGAGGGATTTTGAGAACGCGAACACACAGAGAGCGGAAGGTGAGGATCATCTGGCGAGTGATGTCAGGCAATTATCCTGGAAATTTACTTATGTTGATCCAGTCTAGGTTGGCCATAACACCTTGTGTTGCGTTGAGTCCGTAAATAATCTTTCTTGCCCCTAGTGGTCAAATAATGCTAAATGCAGCTTCAAGTTTAAAACATTATTCGTGGAATGCAAGCATGTTGAATTGGGTAACTACAGGATAAAAAGGAAAAAATAACTATCGTCTTTGCAAAACAAAATTACCTTTCTAGTAAAATAATGCAGTCTGAAGCTTAAGGGAGTGACCTTGATATCAACTCTTAATCACATGTCAATGATGTTGTAGAGTACAGAGATCTGATGCATACTTCACACACATAAAGCTGTCCTTTAGCCTCTCACTCACCCGTCCAGATGTTACTCTTACATAACATTTACAGTTGGCCAACAATAGAATCTGGGCCACTGAGAGACACACACATTCATATAAATACTCTCAACATAAATCTCCTTAAAGCTATCTTTGTACACACAGAGGCACAATATCAGCCATAAACCCCACTTTTAACATATAAAAGACTCAATCCATGTTTTTACCCATCTTTATCTGTTACACCTCTTACTTCTTAATAAAGTGAGACTATCATAACAAAACAGTTATAGCTTACTTGAAACTAACAGACACCAACACTGCTGCCATCTCAGCACTCATATGACTCCATTCAGTTCTTCATACATGTAGCTCATTTTCTCTAGCTAATTTCCAATCAGTGGCAAAAACACTCTTACACTTCTTTTACCTGCTTCCTTTGTGCAGCATGTCAGTCTATTCAGACTAATACTTATTTCAGCATTTTCAAGAGTAAGCAAGCTTTTTATTTTTATATTTTTTTTTAAATACGCACAGGTATGACAGGTAAATGAATGTGTGCATTTGTGTATTAGAGAGTGTTTGTCAGCATTCAAGCCAGAATGTGGTCCTGTACATTTGTACGTGCGTGTGTGTGCGTGTGTGTGTGTGTGTGTGTGTGTGTGTGTGTGTGTGTGTGTGTGTGTTTGGTCTTTTCACACTTGAGCTCCTCCAAATAGTGCTGTTGCAGAGCTGGTTGACAGGGCTACTTGGCAAAGTGCTTTTCAAGCCCCTGGCTAATGGCCTGCTGAAGACTTCTGCTGATGAAAATGAGATCACCTCTACTGGGCGAGACATTTTGCTCTGTCTGCAATGAGGGGCAAAGTATAAGGGAGGAGTATGTGTCGCTATAAGCATACACACAAATGAACATCAGTCTCTGGATGCACATTTGGTTTTGAATGCAGCTGTATGTGTGTGTACAGTACTGTATATGTTGATTTATGCATGTTGAGAATCTACATAAATTGCAAGCGTATTCAAAGGTCACTGTGTGTCACAGCACAGCACCTGCAAGTGTGCACGTGTATCTACGTCTGTGAATGTATGCATATACTTTGTGGTCGACTCATATGTGTGTGTAGGTATAAGCAGTCAATTATTGCTGAATTGGCAAATGCGTCCACTATTGTTATAAAAAATGAATACGCTTTTATGTAACAAAACCTTAAAGGTCAGAGGTGCTTTTTCACAAAGCTAAGGCAGGGACGGACTGACAATCTGTGCGTTCGGGAAAAGTCCAGAACGGCAGTCCAACAGACGGCCGTTGGCACAAAAAAAGTCAATCAATTACTGTATATGCTACGTGTAAAATAAACTGAGGAAGAGTAGGCCTACTAGTCTAGCTATCACCTACTTTCTATGGCTATCACCAATCCACAGCCTGGTCATGATGAGGGACAAACAGCAGAGTTAATTTCACATCAGCAAGAGGTACGGACTGCCAGGAGCAGTGCACATTATAATAGGCTGCCTTTATCCCTATCTTAGCGGTCAGTCAGCTATCAACATGGGTGTGCATCATGATTATGAAAATTATCGTGCCATTTAGTGCTGTCAACGTATTCAATAATTTCTGTTAGGTTAATTTGAAACATTAAACGCGTTAGAAATGAATCGCAGTTTGGTTGACCGCGATTGAGGGGGCTAAATAATTCACCAAATGTAACCAAAAGTTTAACCAAAAATCCTAGCTTGCACTTTCTGTCTGTCTTCCATCAGAGTGCAGTTTTTCCTTGTCTTTCATATTTGCTTTTACTGTTGTGGAACTGGCAAAGACCTGGTGGTTGTTTGTGAAAGCTTCACAGACAAAATTGATAGGGCCTAGTCATTTTCATCATTTCACAGCCTTAATATGAATCGAAAGTGTAATATGACATTGACAAAATATTAAATAGGTTATTCAATGCAGGGAAGTGCCAGGATGTCCCAGGATGCACTACATCACAATATTTCACACGGCCCAAGTCAGATAGTCTCAGCCTGGAACAATGTTTTGTTGACCACCCTCAGCAAAAGCCTAAACACCTGTCTACAGAGAGTGTTTAGTTGTAAAGATGGTACCAACTGCAAATGGCTGATAAATACAACCCCAATTATCATCATTGGTTCTGAGATGTTACTTGCTGTGAATACCTTGTCTGATAGGCTACAGTACTGTGGCATAGTATCAGGACTTCCTGGCTAGTGTCTGTCGCGCACGGCTAGGGGCGAATGGCCAGATGATGGGCCTATTTGGGAGAAAGTCCAGGGCTGTTTTTTAGCCCCAGTCCATCCCTGAGCTAAGGCCATATATTTATTGCGCAAGGGTATTTTGTTTTAGCCTTGTAGTAAACGGATCACAAAATCAAGATCCCAGAAGATATATTAAAACATATTTAATATTTAAATATTTTCCACACAGCTGGGTTTTACACATTAGAACAATATTTAGCAAAAGAGCATGAATATTCTGAAAAACAAATTCAGTCAAATCAGCAAGATCCTTGTGAACTTCTTCAAAATATTGCCTACTACAAGATATTCAAAATGAGAAACGCATACAGTGCAAGCTGATATAAAATTCATTTTCAGTTGAGCCGTGTGCTGGTTTGTCCCATTTGCTACATCTTCTTTTTAGAAATGCAGTGTGACCTCATTCTTGCTCAGCTGTTGGTTTCCTGACTGTGCAGACTTGTGCTCCAATTTAAAATGTAAAATGCCCTTTTCTTGCACATGCTGTCATGTGTTTGAATTTGTGTGGTTATTTTTAAAGGTGAAACTGGAACTCACCAGGTAGGCTTGTGGACACGTTGACCTGAGTGTAGAATCTCTTGTTGGGCAGCAGCTCTGACACTCCGTTCAAGGCTTCGATGGTGAACGTGTAGTTGGTGTTTGGGAGAAGATTGACCACGGTCACCGTTCTTTCTGTAAGCCCAACCTGCTGAGGCACAAAGCCAACACTCGCCCCGCACGACTCGCACTGCCTCCCGACGCACCTCCGGCACCCCACACTGTAGGTCAGATCCACCCTGCCTCCTGTGTCGGATGGTGCGGCCCACTCCAAGATCAGCGTGGACTGCTTGAGGGTGTAAACCAAGTCTCTGGGCGGGGATGGGGGTCCTGAAGAGTAAGAAAAATTGCAGTTTGATTTATTGTTACAGTTACAATTTATTAGTCTTTTTTGAGAACAAACACACCCAGAAATAGGAAACTAGAAAATATGTACGCCTCTCTTGAAAACATCAATACTTAATCAAACACATCCTCACTTCTGCAATTGTTATGAAGCAATTGAAATTGACAAAAGGATTTTACAGTTTGTCAAATTATGTCACTAAAAGCCATGTTTTTGACACACACTACAGTGAAGCGATCATAGCAGCAGCATTATTTACTCGTAAACGTTGCACTCAAAGACTACTTCCTACTATCCACTTATTTTAATCTCTGTAACTGTAAATGTGAAGCTGGGCATTTCTGGAAAAAAAGGGGCTTGTATAAAACTTCCCAGGAAAAAAAAAAAAAGATCAATAACATGTTTAACTGTAACATAGTTACCTGTATGATTTTAAGAGAGTGCTTAAACATCATTTTGCTGAAGCTTGACATTTCTCACATGATGGACTAAGTGTGTCACATTACGATAATCCTGTTTTATCCAGGATTTAGTGATAAAAAGCAATTGGTTTAATGAAAGCCATTTGACCCTAATGGGAATAGGCGATTAAAAATGTGCAGTTGTTGCTGGGATACATCATTATATGCTGCAGTTTTTTTGGCTCGGCAGTGGGAGTAAAAAAAACATGTACTGGATTGTGATGGAGGAGGGATTATTGACGATGCAGACTAAAAGCAGTAGCTGTGTGTTTTGATGATTTACAGTGACATTAGCTTTTGTCTGAACAAGAGCATGGATAACAAATCTGTCCGTTATGTACTGATGTCAACAGTGCTGCGTGGAACAAATCCTCCATTTACCATCAGTAAATTAAGGTGAGTTACCACGGAGAATGCTTTTAACTCTCCTGGAACATCAATCTGATTTGATAAGACGGTTGTGATATGTCAGATGCATCACAAGAGTCTGAGCTGCATACTATAAAGTCTGCTTACTAAGTCTATAAAGCACTTCATGGTTTGGTTCCTCAGTACATTTCTGACTTGCTCAACGGTTATAACCTGGTCAGGCCTCCCAGGTCATCAGGCAGAGGTCTTCTGCCTGACGCCTGCTTAGATAGGGCAAGGGTTTCTATTTGATTGTGGTGGTGTTTTGGGGTTTTCATTGCTGTATGGTTGGGTGTATGCTTCATTGATTTGGTTTCTTTGTTCTACTCATGCTTTTAATGTATTCTTCTATTTGTTTTATTTATGCAACCTATGTGCTATGTGTTTATGCTTCCATTTTGTCTGTCAATGTAAAGCACTTTACATGTTATGAAATGTGTTATATACATAAAATTGCCATTGCCCGTATTATAAAGGTGTGTATGTGTAGTGTGATAATTGAGGTAAAACATGGGACTCTTACAGTGTGTCTCTGGATTATAGCCAATGAAATCATCCGTCGTCAGACCACTTTCTGATGCACAGGGCTTTGCATGTAATTTAAAAACTCAAGTGTTTTACACACCACCACACGTGACAAAAAAGTAAAAATGAAAATATACAGTCCAGTATTTAAAGGTCTGTAAAATGTCAGGCTGGAGGACTGTATCTCATCACTAAATTAGTGTCCTGACTGACCTGTGCCATTTCCTGCAGGTTCTTGCACACGCAGGCTGAATAAAGCTAAGGTACATTAAAGGCCATGAATTTTGTATGTGTCCGTGTATGTGTGTGCATGTGCTGTGTAATGAATAAGTGAAGGTATGCTGCTCTGTGCGTGCTGTCAAACACGTCACACACCACAGCTGAGTCCCGCTCCCAGACATACATGGAGCACAGAGTTACATAAGCCCTGAGAGCATTTAGCGTGTGAACACGGTACACACACATTTGATGTAGACACAGCTGGGCCTTTTATTCACATCGCTCTCTACTTTTGTGCTTTATCTGCCTTGCGCTCCCTCTTTCTCTTCAAGTTTCCCTTTTTCTCTGCTCATCTTCAAATCTGAGTTATTAAAACCTGACCTCCCCGGCTCTCTTGCTCCTCTCTTTCCCATCTTTTGCCCTCCTTTAACTCTCCATCTGTGTCCATCTTCCATTACCCCCACCCCCGAATGACTCTTTGACTCCCTCTCCATTGCTGCTCCAATATACTGAATCAAAACTTGCTCTTGATGTTGGGTTTACAATATTGCCATTGCAGCCTATGAGTCTGCATGTATGTATTTCCCTGAGCCAGAAGCTAATACAAAAAGTTTAAGATTTTAATGACTCAAAATATGAGTCCACTGTTGGACTCCATTGTCCACGTGTTCCCCCATGGAAAATGGAGTTTTATACCAGTTTATAAAAGAAGGAGACATAGGGGAGCTTCTACAGAGGGAAAATGCAAGACAGACCAAAACTGAATACAAAGACATATTTCTGTGTCCACAGTCAGACATGTCCTTTCACAGTTTCACGGTTTGCAAAGTTTTACTTTGCCCCTCAACTGCCAATAGGAGATATTTAATAGTATGCTGTAATGGAAAATTTGTAAATAGTCATCACTAACAATGATAATGTCAGGAAATATTAGAAGATGAATCTCATTTGTAAAAGTGTACTGTGTGTTCTTTTACGTTTTTCAAAAGGATTCTTAAAACAATGAAGAGTTTATTATTTCAAAGAGACAGCAGTGGCTTCTAACTGTGGTAAACACAGTAGGCTTTAGGTACCTCACAGGCATGAATGGCAAAGGGAAAAGACTAAAGTTACACTGGTTTTATTCTTTAATTGCTGAGATAATAAGGTGCGCATATCAAACCTCATTCATCTGACAAAATCTCCCTTTTTCTTCTAATTCTAGATTAATCAAGCTCTCTCTCTTTTTGTCTCTTTCTCCATCCGTACCATGCAGTGGATTAGCCGAATCAGGGGATGATCATAATTACAGAATCAATAGTGTAATTAATGTGGTCATTAGGCTGCTATAAATGTTATCACACCGGGATCCGAAAGCTCAGCGATCAATATTGTAATTACACCCTCCATCGCAGTTACCATAAAAGCCATCATCACCTCACACTTACACATATATATGTACACACGAATAAATGTGAATGTATACACACACACACACACACACACACACACACACACACACACACACACACACACACACACACACACACACACACACACACACACACACACACACACACACACACACACACACACACACACACACACACACACACACACACACACAGACCTTGTGACCCTATGGTTTTACTGCCCTGAGTACTCACAGGATATAGAGCCCATTATTCCTCCATCTAATTACTGAGCTATATCAATAGGCTGTTCTCCATGCAGAAATCAATAGAGCTACCCTGTATGGTCTTTGTCTTATTGGCCTCGTAATCTTTATTCGAGAAGAATGGCATTCAGGTATGTGAGAAGGGGTGAGAAAAGGTAAGAGGTGAGGGATGAACAGATAATGGTGGGCAGTGGGGATGAGATCATAGAGTTTGTCGCTTGAGGATAGAGGGATGAGATGTCAGTTTAACAAAGGCAAGAAGAATGGGGTGATAACACGCATGGATGAAGAGGAAGGAAAATGTGAAGAGGCAGTTGGTAGAAAGAAGAGGGATTAGTGGCAGAGAAAAAGACGACAGACAGAGAGAAAGGAGGAAGATGTGTGCTCAAGGGTCAAAAAGGAAGGAGTGAAAAAAAATGGGGTGGTCAGGTGAAGGGGTGGATAATGGATATAGAGCAGAAAATGGATCTCTAATGTCAGAATAAAAGGTGCAGGAATATGGAGAGAACGTACAAGGTTAAGCAAAAAGATGGAGAAAATGGAGTGATGGGCTTTTTGGACGAATAATGTGGACCTAATGGTAGGAGAAATGGTGGGGGGGATGAAGGATGGGTGGGTGATAAATAGGATAAAGGGTAAGAGACACAGACAATGGCTGCAGTGGATGGATACATAATGTGTGTATACTATTAGATGAAATAGAAGGGGTGTAAAGCATAGGTCGGGAGGGAGAAAGTCCACCTTAAAACATAAAATAACATGTATGAACATGGGGTTGTTTTCTCTATGAAAGAACAAGGACTGGATTCATACGATATCCTTCAAATGTACTACATCTAAAACATACTTCAAAATAATAGCCCCTACTTTTTAACTCTCCTTCAAACATGACGGCAAATGTTCTGTGTTTACTGATGCTATCAAGGGGAAATAAGCAGCATTTGTTTGAGCATACACATTCTTTGAGATTGTAGCTGTAAAAACTCTTTGACCAACTCACAACTTTATAATCAGCACAGCAGCAAAAGGCGCGTATCCACAGTCTCGAATTTTGAGACAGACTTGTTCCTGGGATGATTAAAAAAAAAACACTTGGCATGTTTTTGGGTGGATTTGTCTTTATCAAAGGAATGCAATACTAGAGGCAGGGTATGAGGTGAAGGAGAGGTGAAGGTTGGGTGAGATGAGACATGGAAATGGGGTGATGAGGAGGAGCCTGGAGAATGAGGATAGATGGGGAGACAGAGACTGGGGACGTGGGTGCAGGTCAGACGAAGAGGTGATGAGATGAGAAAAGGGTAGGTGGATAAGGATTCAAGGTGAAGGACGGGTAAAAGCGGTCTTTAAGGATAAAGAAATGAAAGGCTGGATGGCTCGATGTGATAATGATTGGCTTACAAACATTGGATTGCTCACTTGATGCTAAAATGTCTAGATGAAGGAATAGAAATAGTGTGATAGATATGGTGTGAAAAGTCCCTGGTAGAGGAAAAGGTGCAGTCTGAGAGGACACACAGACACAAATATAAACACACACACACATTATATATATAAAAAATCGTATTACTTGTGCATGGTGCTGAGGGTGTGTCCAGGGGGGTTCTGAAGTGGTCCTCCTCACACACACACGCCACAGATCCTTCCTCCTCCGCAACACTGTTGGCTGGGCAGGGAAAACACTCCTGCTGCCTGGAGGACATCTTGTAGGAGCCACGGGGACACGCTGGAAAAGAACACAGAGAAATATATTAGATATGTCCAAGAAATTTGATTAATCAATAATTTGTGCTAAATCCCATTGAAAGACATATTTCAAGGAGATTTCTGCACATGGGATGACCACATAAATCACACATTGTTATGTAAAAGAAATTTAAAACCATGATATATTTCTACACAGAGGCTAAAAGAATGTATTCAGCTCTTTTAAAAAAAACAATATATATAGAACTTCTGCATTTTCACTTCTTTGCACAGAAACTCCAGCCTTCCACTAAGCATTTTAAAGCCAAATAAAAATGCTCTAATCTCCCTTTCAATTTATGAGAGAGAAAATTAAGAGTGAATGGAAAGAAAGAAAGGAAACAAGTCAACCCAGAGAGAAGTACAGACAAGATAGAAAATATGATTAGGAGAGAACAGTAGAGGAGACTGGCTAAATCCATCTGACAAACAATTCTCACATTACGTGTGATCAGTGGCTTTGGCAAATGGCATCAAAGGCTGCTACTGGATTCAACCAGCTAGGCAAACGAAAACAAGCAGAGGCAATGCGCAGGCACGCAACTGCAAAACCCCAAACTTAATGTTGTTGTTGTTTTCCCCATTTTCAACTTTCCTTGCTAGTTTTGAAAAAAAATCTCCCTCTACAGTCAGTGACACAAAACTACTCCACACGAGAGAGGGACTAGGAGAGGTGAGAATGTGGGCGAGGGTGATAAGCACTCATGACCTTACATGCGCAGCACACAAGAGTACACACCATGTAACAGAAGCTTATCAATGCATGTGTGACAAAGGGGCTGTGCGTAAACACACACTCACAAACAGGCTATTTTCCACACTCCTTCTATGCAGTTTCATTTTCCACTTGCTGTGGCTTTGTAGCAGGCGATAATGGGTGTGAAATCAGGCAGCCAGCTACCGCTCGATGCTCTGGTCTCCGCTCTTCTGAGACTGTATTCTAAACAGCAGGTCTACATTAACAGATCTGGTGTGCTTGCTCCCTCTTTTCCTTTCTCTCCTCTGCTCTCTTGCTATTCTCCTAATACATCCGTCTCTATTATTTCTTTCCCTCTTATCATGGCTTTCTTTTTCTCTTCCGTTTTGTATTCTACTTTCTCCACTTCATGTCTCTCTCAAATCTGCCCCACTCTTTTTTTAAATTTAACTCTCCATGCATTAAGTGAGCGGATATTCAGGCGTTTGATTGGCATTTCGTTACTATTTCATTATTCAGACATTGATTCTTGTTGGTCGTTTTCTATGGGAAGAGCGACTGACTTTTGCCCACTAGTCATGTTTCCATCTAATTGTCAAGCAAATTTTAAGTGAACTTTTGAAATGTCGCAAAAAAGAAAATGCGAATTCAACTGGTTTAGAGCTAATAAAGTAGACTACGCAAAGCGTAGTTTCATCACAAGTTGACGTTACGCATGGATTTAGATTGCAAACCGGCTTGCTAAATCAAAGAGTTTAGGGGCTAAGTTCTTTGGCTAAATGGAGAGAGGTAGCTTAGTACAAGTTGGCCACCTGTGCAGAATACACGGTTGTGGCAGAGGCATTTGGTGTCAGTAAGACAACCGTACACCGCTGTGTATGCGCGGTGTGCAGAGCCATACGATTCAAGCTGTTGAACCAGTTCGTCAATTTACCCGACGTGGCTGAGGCACAGGCAATAGCGCACCGAAACTCCACTACGCACCTTGTCCCGATCCTTCCCCCATCCGATGGATACAGGGACTATAGTCATGTGAGTTACATGTTCGCTACGTAACAACTTATTTGACAAAGCTGTTTCCATCTTCCATTTTGCGCATTAACTCATTTTCGATAAAGGCAAAAGCCACCTCAAGCAAGCGTAAAAACCTTTTGTGCGAATTTGAGGAAATTTGTCAGAATTTTGCCGTTTCCATCAACCTTTTTTTTAATGCAATACTTCAAAATGCGCATAAACATACGTTGATGGAAACATGACTATTGATCACTTGGGCCTAATGTATGCACTCAACACTGAGCCTATGTTAGCCAGTGTACAGTTAGTGTATTATGTTAAACAAGCTTACAAAGAATGGCAGTTGGTACTGAGAATACATGTTCACCATAAAGAATTTGCTGGTTAAATAGCCTTGAGTTGAAGACCTCCACAACACAAAATCCATTGTTGTCCTGTGTGAGGACATCTCAGACAGCAATCTCGCTATTGGACACTTACCAAAACCAAAGAAAAGACTGTTTAATGAAGTCAAGAAAAATGATTAATGCAATCAATAAGATTTCAACAAGGTTGTTCCTACTGACTGGCAAGCAAGCTATTATTATTAATATTAGCTAATGTTAGCAATGTAAGTCAGCTAGCTCATTATTCCATCCAGCCATTCAAAAGTGCAGACCTATTTCAATTGTGTGACAGAATTTGAGGTATAAGCAGTAAGTGGAGTTTTATGATGCTAGAGCTTCTCTCCCACCACTGGCACTGTGTTACACTAGAACACAGTCAATTATGCAGAGAGGAGACGACAGGTCCGTGTGTGAGACAGGCAAGTTTAGGTACACACAGCAGGTGCAGAGACACACACTAGAAGCCGACACAAACACAATAATGAAGGAAGGGGGCCTCTGTTATTCCACCTTTTTTACTCAGCCACTTTTACAGAACAGGCACAAAAGGCCTGCCATCAAACATCGATTAGCAGGCCTCGTCAGCCTCTCCTGGCTCAGACCACAATGAGTGTGCATGCAAGTATGTTTTAGTGCGCCTGTTTACCTGGCATGTGTGTATGCCTGCAAAATGCGTATCCAAGGCTGTAAGAACCTTGTAATCGACTTTCTAATGTCTGTCATTACACTGAGAAAAGCCTCTCGCTTTCAGCTTACAGAACAGCCAAGCACGGGGACATAACAAAAAAGACACACTGTCAAGCAGCACTGGAGTAGACTCTCTTTGTTCCTGACCGTGCTGCCACTATCCTTCCCTCAACACGCCAAGGACATAAAGCGTGAATAGCACCCAAATCAAGGCAAAAATTATGCATAGATGTATGAGAACAGAAATGGGTTTTGCATTTTCCACCTATCATGCTTAAAAGCAGGCTAGTCAGTCAGTCAGTCAGTAGTATTCGTGGCTGGCTGCAATTCGGACTTATCTCGTCAATTCAGCGTGGATACACATTTAGCCAGCCCACCTTGGAAATGTGTGTATAATGATAGGGGTGTATCAAGACAATATGTGCAGCTCAGATAACAAAAGGAGCTGGCTTTGTGCGCTGCCCATCATTCTACACAGCAAGGGATCATTCCAAGACACGCCAACAGCCAATGCCAGGAAAGGTCACGTCAGTCAAAATGGGCCAGCAGCCACCTGCCAATGGGAGAGTGTGGAATCTCTAAAATGTATCCAACAGTGGAAAAAAAAGAAAATGCTTGTATGAAGACCACTCCAAGCATTAGAAGACATTTTTTTCATCCCTTCTTTGCCTTTTCATCACCAAGATATACATGCTAAACTGGAAGTGAGCGTCAGGGAGAGAAAGGGAGAAGGGGTGGTTAGAAAAAATAGAGAGACAGAAGGAGAGATCTGCCAGGACAGCTGGCAAAGCAACTGATGAATTTGTCCTATGTGCCAACGGGGAGCCTCTATTAAATGGAACATGGTAGCACATGTACACACACACACACACACACACACACACACACACACACACACACACACACACACACACACACACACACACACACACACACACACACACACACACACACACACACACACACACACTTACTTCTTCAAGGTGTAATAATACAGATATGCAGCGACATGCCAAGTCCTATAAGGAGAGGGGTGGGGGGTTGGGGAGGAGGTGGAGAATAAGGCAGGTGACCAACTGGTATGAGAGTTTGTTTAGAGACAGAGACACCGACCGACAGACAGACAGACAGACAGACAGACAGACAGACAGACAGACAGACAGACAGATGGGGTGTGAGAGACAGAAAGACGCTAGGCTACGTACTGTACAAAGAACGGGCATTAAACAGGGAGGGAGAATGGACTCATTCAGCTTGACAGATAGACAGAGACAGAAAACAGATAAGCACAAACACGTAATACATACAGATGAGAAACACTGAAAGAAGCAGTGACAGTGAGACTAAGGTCATCTACCGTGGGATTATATGCAACAGTAGCATTGGTCAGTGTGTGTACTTGCTGAGAGCCTGTGGGTTGATAGGATAAAATGAAAAATGTGAAACTTGGTATCAATCTAATCAGATTAATGAAAGTAAAATATTCATGATCAAAATGACACTTTGAGATATGCCAACAGTTTCATCATGTAATGAATACAAACTGAAAAAGCCAAAGAATCTACATTTCGATGAGCTCACATATTACTTTAATAGACTTTTGTCTTTGTGGGAGGAATCAATTTATAGTTTGCCCTTCTCTTTTATTTTTCCTTTTATTTTCTCTAACCTTAAACATGCCCATTAATAAATCATGAAGCACTTAATACAATAAATGTGAGCAATGAATTGTTTCTTTGCCTCCCTGGCAGCAGACATTAATTAATATTAATAACACTAAAAGAGGTTTGCTTTAGACATTTGCGTGCACGCACGCACGCACACACACACACACACACACACACACACACACACACACACACACACACACACACACACACACACACACACACACACACACACACACACACACACACACACACACACACACACACACACACACCTTAAACCCGACTGTTAAACACACACAGGAATAAACTAAAAATATGCACGCAAAACTTTTGCACATACCAAAACACAAAGACACCAAATGATACGGTCATTGGATTCCTGCTGCAGTGTTATTCGGCACTGGTTTGAAATGTACTGCCTTGATTTGTTGTTTTTTTGCAGAGGTTTACAAAGGCATGGAAGAAAAAAAAGAGGGAAAAAGAGGTAATAGCATGAAGGAGAGATGGGATGTGATTCCAGTAAGTGGAAATCAATAAGTCAAAGAGAGAAATGACTGATTGGTAGGTTTAAGTGCTTCAGGTTGGGTCGCATTATAAAATTGTGAAATGATGAGGTTATGGTTCCCAGATGAGTCTGACTGACTTGGACCCATTGACATTGGACTGAACTGGATGGATCCAGTCCCACTAAAAAAAAAAAAAACAGTACTTAATACATAATGGGGCTTTGGCTGAATGTGTGTATCAGATGTAATATATGCGTTTTTTTCTAAAAAATTTTATAAAAGATTTAAGGTATTTTTATTTACCACAATAAAATGTACAGGTTGTCCCAAAGCAACAAGAGAGACTACAGCTATGCTAGCGGCTCTGTGATGTTTAGGCAGAGCAGTGCTTTTAGCTAAATGCAAATGTCAGCATGCTAACATTACATTTGGCTGACGCTTTTATGCTAAGAGACTTCCAATAAGTGCATTCAATCATGAAGGTACAAACGCACAACAGCAAGAATCACATACAAGTACATTAGCTTCAAATAAGCCAAACTACAAAGTGCCACACGTAAGTGCAGCATTTAAGGGCATATCTTTTTTTTTTTTTTGGTTTTATTTATAACCATCATCTTCTTAGCCAATTTGAAAGCATGATTTATTATTGAATCAAGACAACACATTATATTGAGAGCACAAACCAGCTTTCTTTTTTCAATGACACCTCCCGGGCTCCGTACATAAACAGTGCACTTCTAACTGAAACAAAAATCCAAGTCAGTATAGTTTATTGGTGGTTAAGTATCACATCACAGCAGTCATCCACTTTGGTTTTCTAGTGCTATAGGCTGACATTAAGTGACTGATGAAAAAAGCAATTTTGTGACACTTTCCATGGTCTGCTTTTTGAAGACAACAATTTTGTCATGCGCTACATGCAGTGTCATAACCTGTCTGTGTGTCTAGCTGCTTTAAAGATATAACCAAGCCCAGAATTACAGCAAAATCCCTGTTATCAGCTCAAAGTGAAGACCTCATTTAAGTCTACCCACTGACTGAGTGCTGCGTCACAGTGTAATCAGGGAGAAAGCTCTGAGCCATGCCATTCAGGTCAATGCTTTGCTTTATCATTTATTCTCTGTTCTGCCCTGGTTACCACAGACATCATACAGAGAACACAGGACGATAACTAGTGAACAACACCGCCAGGGTATCAATGTCAGTTGTGCTGTGAGTTTTACGCTAAAACAAGTCTAATTCTGCCAATGTACGTATGTACTACGTATGTACGTATGTACGTATGTACGTATGTACGTATGCACAGCGACAAATGCGCGCGCACACACACACACACACAAATGTAAACACACACATATTCATTCACATACACAGACACACACAGACACTTGAATGTAAACACCTACAGATTCAATCACTGGCTTTCTCAACAGTCACACACTTAGACCCAGAACATTTAACAATACCAGAGCGGTTACATCACAAACCGGACTAAACAAAGAGTTGTTGTGTTACATCACAGCACGGAAGTGCCAGGTCTGTTCTGTTTGTATCAGACAGAAGGTGCAAAAAGGAACAGACAGGCACAAACACAAATACACCTGAACGTCTGAAACAAATGTCATCGCAATGCATGCAATAGCTGCATCAAGAGGTTTTACTCAAAACCTCAGTTGTCAACCTCATGGTGGCACTAGAAGAAAATGTCAAGGGTTCATCTAAGTCATTAGGATTCTTCGTCTGGGAACCATGAATGTATAAAACGTTTTGCCAATCCATTCAGTAGATGTCGAGATATTTAATGTCAAAATGAGTCAAAACTTCAACTGGCTGATGGCACTACTGGAAAAGTCAGGGAATTACCCAAGTTAAAGTGATGGTTCGGTACTTACAAACTTTCCAATCCATCGTTTTATGAGTGCATAACCTATTTGTACTAGTGCAGACGTTTGGTATCATTTCGGGCATTATTAGTGGGGTCATTTACGAGATACAAACGTGGGTCCATTAGCCCCTGCGCTAAGCTATTCAGCTGATAACACTACTCTACGCTAACTCTCCCAATGTTAGACCCAGGTGAAAAAAGCTTTTGGGGGGTTGTTTGGCTCACGGTCATGGTGCAAAGGACCCTAGGGTGAAATTACTCCGAACCATCACTTTAATAAAGAACTCATCCTCTGGGGACTATGAATGTCTGTACAAAATTGCATGGCAATCCATCTAATAGTTGTTAGTATATTGCAGTCTGGACCAAAGTGGTGGACAGACTAACTGACCGACTTTCTCATCCCTAAAGGCATCCCACTAGCATGGCTAGAAAATGTGCTTTCTATTGTAGCTCTCTACTCTGTTTATGTGTAAAACTTGTTTTACTTTATTTTGTTCAAAAACATGCATATTTGGTATTTAAAACTCTGCTCTTTATTTAATGATATATTTTTAGTTACTGATTCTGGTGACTGTGTTGTTTTGGTGCTTCTGGATCTAACTGCTGCATTTGACACGGTGGACCATGGAATCTTGATCTCACGTTTGGAGCAGTGGGTGGGAATCAAGGGTGTAGCTCTCAGCTGGTTCAGGTCCTATTTGGAAGGTCACACTTTCTGTGTCAGCTGTGGTGACTCGATGTCCTCCTCTGCTCCTCTCTCACGTGGGGTCCCACAGGGCTCTGTTTTAGGCCCTCTTCTTTTCTCTCTCTATCTGCTCCCGCTTGGTTCAATACTTAGGAAGCATGGCATTTTATTCCACTGCTATGCTGACGACAGCCAAATCTATGTGCCACTTAAAAAGAGCAACTCTCTCAGACCACTGCTCGAATGCCTGGATGACATATAGGCCTGGATGGCTTCTAACTTTTTAAGTTTTAATGAAACTAAAACGGAAGTGATCGTTTTTGGTGTACACACTGGGACCCCTTCTGTCAATCTGGCTCCCTTAGCTCCAATTTAGGGATTAAAATTGACTCAGATATTAAGATGGACAAACAGATTGGGGCGGTGGTTAAAGCAGGCTTTTTCCAATTACGGCAATTAGCAAAAATAAAGCCGATTCTTACTAGGCAGCACTTTGAAACAGTAATACACGCCTTTGTGACCACTAGGTTGGATTACTGTAACTCCTTATATGTAGGCATCAGTGCCGCTTCAGTTGCTCGTCTTCAGATGGTACAAAATGCGTCTCTTAACAGGAGCACGTAAATATGAGCACATTACCCCCGTTTTAGCTTCACTCCACTGGCTCCCCGTATATTTTAGGATCCAATTTAAAATTAATTTACTTGTATTTAAATCCTTAAATGGTCTTGCCCCATCATACCTGTCCGACTTGCTTCACCCCTACACTCCAACCCGCTCACTCAGGTCAGTTGATCAACTGCACCTGATTGTTCCTAAAACAAAGCGGAAACTTTAAGGGGATTGTGCTTTTGCTGTGGCAGCACCAAAAATATGGAATGAGCTACCTCTGCCTCTTAGACAGGCTTCTTCACGGTCTACTTTTAAATCTCTTCTTAAAACCCACCTTTTTTCCTTGGCCTTTCCCAGCAGAGGCTGACATTTTTGTGTAATTATTTTGACTGTGATACTGTTTTATGTTTTAAATGTAGATGTTGTAAATGTTTTAAATTATTTAAAATTTTTCTGTACAGCACCTTGTGCAACGTTGGCTGCTTTTAAAGTGCTTTATAAATAAATTTGATTGATTGATTGATTGATTGATTAAAACATTTAGTCTCATTTGAATGTGTGAATGTCAGTATTTTCATATATGGTTTATGGTGTGTATTGTAATCCAACATTAAACAGGATTTACTGTAAAAAAAAAACTGAATCAAAATTCAGTATGTTTCATGTCTATTTGAATATAAAAATAAATGTATTTTCTCTTGCGTACACATGATTAGAATAAACAGATGGACGGAGGGTGCATAACTATTTTATGAACACACTGACTCAAGAGGCTAATTATACAAAATGCAACATTCACAAGCAAATACACACAGATGTCAATCAGTGTTGACAAAGCCTCTTATTTTTCTTTCCCTAGGTTTTCACCGTTCTCTTTAATACCTGTCACTCTGACGTTTACCTTTCTCCCATCTCATCTTCTCAAATAGCTCTTGACTGCTATCAGCTCTGCTCCCTGTCAAACATTGCCCTCCCCACCCCACCCCCCTCTTGCCCTCCCTCTGTCACGTTTCCTCTCTTCCATCCTCTCTCCCTTTTTGTCTATAATTCGCCATCTCTACTTCTGCTCCAGCTATCATTTTTGCTTTGATTTATAAGAGGCCGTGGAACAAAAGACAGAGGGAACAATTTCAGGATATCATCGCCTCTTCCTATCCTCTACCCATCTCACAGACACACACATGCGCTGGTCATTTACAATTCAGGTATTTAGCTGTTGTTCTCATTCACAATGAGCTGCAATAAACTCCCGTATTGTTTTGGGGTTTGAATTTGTGACTTTCTGATTCTCTGTTTTCTTCTTCTTACAGACAATCACATACCATGCATTTGAGACTCCTGGAACAACCTTTACATACAGATACTCCAAAACAAATATGAAGGTTCAATTCTGTGAGCAGTACAAATGAAGTTCCATTTACCCCCATTAGATTGGAGGCAGACATCTCAGAGACCAATATCTTAATGTGTTCAAGGTAAATATATTGTTTTGTAAACTGACCCTTTAATTTAATCTTTGCATCATTGTTACATCATGAACTCAGATACATGCTTCACAGCTTAACAGACATAAGGCCTCAAGTTCTACCCCCTGATTGTGAGATCAGCAACTGTGGCTTGATGCTTCTCAGCCTCATTGTGACATTGGCCAAACAAGTCACTGTGTCTGAAAATCACTGCCTTGCTCGCTATGTTCACTATAGACTATAGAATTCTTAGCAACAAGTAGTTAACACCAGAGCTGTATAGTAACGAAGTAGAACTACTTCACTACTCTACTTAAGTACTAAAAGGCTGTATCTGTACTATACTCTCCTACTTCCACTTTTACTTGAGTACATATTTTCAATGAGTTTAATACTTTTACTCCGATAGATTTTTTATGTGCTGCATCGTTACTGTTGTGAATTCCTCAGACTACGGAGACTGTGTAGGTTAGTGTGTGTACGTTAGTTACGTATGCTAATTTACGTAAGAAATCCCCGAGATCGCGTCATGTTTCTTTTTATTACGGTTGCCTGTTCAGAAGTCAGAGACGATGTAGGTTTGTACTCTTTCCATTTAGCTATTGTTGCAGCAGAGTAATCTATTCCTGAGTTGTTTCAGTCTGCAGTGAGTCCTGAATGTTAACAGTTTGACACTGTTATGTTAAGCTGCTAGTTTATCTGTATTTTGCTAGCTTGCTAACTTTCCTGTTCATCACACATGTTACTAGCTAGTGTGTGATGCGTTTTTTGGGGCTTTAATCATTACTGTGCTTGAGAGGATGTTCATTTTACTTGCACAGTGTGATAATTATACATTTTATTTCAGTATTTGTTAATATTTGTTATTTTTAATGTAATTAATATTTGTTAATTCCCTTGGCTAAACATTTGACATAATTTAACAATAGGATATTCAAACTTTTGACTGCTTTCTTGAATAACTAAATAACACAATACTTGTACTTTTACTTTCAGTACTTGAGTTTTAAAATAAACATTTTAAAATAAACTACTTGCAATACTTAAGTACAACATTTTTTGAATACTTTAGTACTTCTACTTAAGTGGTGTGCTTAAAGAGCACTTCAACTTCTACTCAAGTCACTTTTTTGATAAAGCACTTGTACTTTTACTCAAGTATAGGTCTCTAGTACTTTATACACCTCTGGTTAACACCCCAAGGACACTACTTTGATTCCATTGTTGAAAATGTTAAGGGCTACCATATAGTACATACATTTCACACAGAATTCAGGCACTTAAGTAAAAGGGCTGACAGTAAATATAGTGCACTAAACAGTATGGTAGGGAGTGATTTCAGACACAACCATTGACCCTGGCTAGAGGCAGTCATTGCCTTACCATAATGTAATCAATGCTATCTGGTTTTGTGACGTCCCCATGGCCAAGTGGTCTGGGGTGCATACCGTGTAATGACTAGCTAGGCACGCTGAACAGCCAACTCCATCAAATACATTGTGCATGACATTACCACACCACAGACTGTATGGTTAGTAGATGCTGCAGTAGTGGGCCAATCAAATGTTGCATTAAATAGAATGTGGTGATTGGCTGCAAGCAAAACCATGCAAATAGTCATTCTTTTCTACAGTAGATCTGGGTACAAAAAATTATCAAATGCAGGTATCGTTTGACTGAAGAAGTTTTGATACTACTTGGTACTGTGTTATTTCGGTCGATAACGTAAGCCTCGCATCATCGAACCTCACCTCAATTATAAGACCCTGACTATGGGATCGGCAAAGTTGTTCAGTGGTCTCTGTGTTGAACTGTGTGGTGTTTTTGTTTCCCTGTGTGTGTGTGATTGATGGCTCCCATTTAGCTTAACCACACAGGCATTTATTTAGGTCTGTGCCTATCCTAGTGACATGGCACCTGCATGCAAGCACACATGTGGAGAAAGCAAACCGACAAATTTAGGACGCAGGCGTCCACCAAAACACATACCATGTCTCAAAATGCTAACGTGCATATGCAGACTACAAAGCAGTACTACGCTCTCAGAATCCATAATCAAATCCATAGTGGACTGACAAAAGATTACTCTTCTGACTGAAGGACACGTGGAAGAAAGACGGACAGTTAAACACTGTAAAAAACAAATTTAACACTGATCCGTCAAGCCTTGCAAGCCAGCCTGCAGGCTCTGAGCCTTCACGTCCCACTGATACCCATTATCATCATCACCACCATCATATCCAGATGGACAGTTACACTCCTTAATGCACATGCCCAGCCTGCATGGAAAACAGCTTGCAGCAGAAGACAGGTTAAGGTTAGGGTAATATGTTGTGTATGTTTGTGTGTGTGCATTTGAGCAAAGGTAGGGAGCGTCCCAGTCATCTACATCATAACCATATCAGCCGCAAGTCAGCTAACATGTTTGCATGTGAATGTCAGGCAATTTCAGGTTGAGCGCTCACAAAATGAGATTCAAAATTCTGCTCTCTTTGAACAGGCGTGCTGTTGTGCCGCATGAGTTTGTGTGTATGTGCATGTGTACACACAGTTTCTCCTGCCTGTCATAGAATCCCTCCCTCAAACTAAGAGCAAAGGCAAGAGAAGTAATATTGATTTGTAATGCTGCTGAAGGTTATACACACAGCAGCATTTTAGACATTTACATCTCTCCCCATTTGCAATGGCAATATGTAATGTCATTCTTCACTACATCCAATTTGCCATGTATGAAAATGCATCAAGTGCATGTCTACAGTATGTCCGCACCGGGAGTATGATATATAAAACAACCGCAGAGTCATGAAAAAGTATTGAATGAAAATGCTGTCTAAATGCTATTTGTGTTTTTGTGGGAAACTGAAATAAAAGAACCCTCAGACAAAGAAAACAGCGTGTAGTCCTGAAGAAATGTTTGTTTCAGTCGACACAGATCATGATTCAATGTGACACATACGCTTTGATCTTACATTTCCTAAACATTTAATAATATGTGCAACTGGAAGCTAATCACATTCACTGGTGGAAGCATTAGGGAGGATATAGAGAGTAGAAGAGTTTTTTTTCTTGCAGACCCCTTATTTGTGTGTGTGTGTGTGTGTGTGTGTTGGACGTGGCCTGCTTATGGAAATTAACAAGCATAAATTTCAGCCTGCGCTCTGTTTTGACACGCCAATTTCATTTGATTCTTTTAAATCAGCTATTTAAATCGGGGATGTGATCTTGAATGAGTCTCGACTACTAATGACTACATTTTCATTTGCCTCATCCGAATCAGCCATTTTCATAAAGACTGTGACCCAGATATAGACAAAACCGCCTGATAAATGTCATTCCCAAGAGTGCAGATAGATGAGCCCTGCTGCATATCCTTAAATACAGAGGAGAAGAAGGGAACAGGGGGAGAGAGGGAGAGAGAGAGAGAGAGAGAGAAAAAAAAAAAAACTGTAGAGCAGTTCATTTAATCTAGTGTCTTGTTGAATGGTTAAACGAGAGGAGGTCAAGGGTAATCAGATAGCTCCTCTACCCTGGAAGACACACCTATTAAAGTCACTTAAAAGGAACCAGGATAGCGAAATGCATATCTTTGTGTGCCTATGCAGTGTAATCATGTATATGAGGGCCTATATGAGGGCAGTGTGCATCTTTTACAGCATATTAGTGTCTGATATGTGTGAATGAAAAAGGGTTTGCTTGGGCATGCATGCATACACAGTAGCAAGGGGATTAAAGGTGCAAATTCTAAACTAGTCTCCTGACAGACTCTATCGAGAGGGAACAACCATCTGCTTATAATCGAAACCATTGTTCACTGTAATACATTCCAATACAGCAGTCTTGCAATAAGTACAACCTTGTGAAACTTACAAATTTTATTTTTGACACTGTCAAAGAGTGGTGTTGATGCTGTGGTAATATGTTTTTGCACATCATGCTGTTCTACCGGTTTGCATTATTATGTGATTTCTATCATTTTTGCTCTTCCAAATATGAAAATAAAGCAGAGGAAAGGTTTGCAAACACCTTTCAATATGATGCAGTCCCATACACCACATGCACAAAGTACAGCTTCAAAACGCAGCAGTCAAGACAACAACTAGTGGCAGTATTTAAAGCAGAGCTATTGTATTGCATTGCGTTACATCATACAGGTGTTTATTTTTCCTCATCACTCAGTTCAATTTTGCTTGACAATGTGAGCATTCAACTCAATTCTTTGTCTGCCTTGCTCTGCTCTGTTTTGTCACACACACATTGGCATATGACCGCCTCACTGATTCATCTGCCTGACCCTCATTTGACACATGACGTGTATGTATTAACCAAGGCCATGAGGTATAATCTCAGAGATCATCATCTCCAGGGAATAATGGGAATCAATCGTAAAAATAAATGAAGCAACACAGAATGTAGGTCCCTCTTTCCTGATGCATCTTAGTTAATATACAAATAAAAAATAAATTGTTTAAAAATAAAAGAATAACTGATTAGCACTTTAAATACATGATACTATTAGTTTTAGATGTTACAGACACACATCCTTTCCACTGTAAAACATTAATGTCCAACACAGGTTTCTATGATTTCTACCCTATAAAGTCCTGTGTTCAGTTGGCCATCTAAGGCAAACCTAATCCCCGCTCATCGCTCATTCCCTGCGACATTTGACATCCACTGTCCTGATCCAAAGTTATTAAAAAAAAGCTGAGCGGCTGAAAAGATGGATGGAGATAGTGGTAGGGGGTCACTTGGACCATAAGGCTGATTAAGTGTTTTCACTGGTGGGGGGAGTTATGGTCAGAGCATACGACAGTTAAAATGTTTTTGGAGGGTGTGTACACTGTGTGTGTGTTTGTGTGTGTGTGTGTGTGTGTGTGTGTGTGTGTGTGTGTGTGTGTGTGTGTGTGTGTGTGTGTGTGTGTGTGTGTGTGTGTGTGTGTGCAAAGACCCCATCTGATGAGGAACAGTTGGTCTATCAAGGAGATGGATGAGGTGGGCTGATCCTCCAACCCCTCCCACCCCCCACTGGTTTTAATGGCTAAGCTTCATGACATGGATCAAAACAGCCACACATACTGTAAACATGGACAACACGCACAAAGTATGTGTTAGGGTTAGAGCCCATCGTTTTCGGCCGTTAATGACTTTTAGTGAAACATGTCACAATTTAAAAAAGAGCAACCATTTAAACAGATTTTTTAAACAGGACCCTATGTCTCCCATCATCTAAAAATGGTCAATGCAAATGAGTGATTATACACCAGAGTCCCCGTGCACTGCAAATTGTATTTATAAAGGTCTCATGATCCCAAATTCTAAAAGAGCCAAAATGATAAGACTGCTTATACATAAACACATAAAAATACAAACATAACATACACACAAGACACTTATGCACCCATCCTTTCTTCAAACAAGTTCTTTAAACAATGTAACCCCTCCCTGAAATCACTGTCAAGGGTGAGCTGATACATAAAATGCACACTTGTTACCCAAACACCCAATATACCCAATCACAAACATAAAATAGTTCACACTATATTTAATTCAAACACACACAACATACTATCAACCCATTAAATATTTTTAAATTAATAGCGTGAAACAATCAGGCCGCAAAAGCAATGTGAAGGTAAAGCGGCCTTGACCTTGTTGTGTAATTAACGGACTCTTCTTTCATTAATCCCCACCATCCATCCCTTCCCTCCCCCAAACCCCCTCTACATCCCTTCGTTCACTCAATGCCTTCCTCCTTCCAAGCAGCCGTTTAATTAAGACATGCAAGATGGCGTCACAAGGAGTCAGGGGATATAAGTCAAGCAATTAAGGGACAGAGAAAAGAAGGGATAAAGGGAGGGGTGCAAGTAAAAGAAAGAGAGGGAAAATTAGGTGACAAGAGGTGAACAGAAAGTGAAATCTTTGTTGTCTCGGTCGACCACATTCACGGTTTCCGTTTGTATTTTTATACTTCAAAAATTCTCTTTGCATCTTGTTCATTTCCCCTGACTGCCACTTGTTTCTGAACAAATCTGCCACAACATCCTCTGTTCTGAACCCTCCAATCATTTCTCCGAAAGTTTAGGGAACAGTCATCTAAAATATAAATCTATGAATGACTGTTTGTTTGTTGCTGCTTAGAAGGGTTTAAACTACTCCTAGTGCAATCACCCTCCTGGCATATACTGCAAGCTAGCATGCACACACACATACACACAACTCTCAGAACACTCTACTGAGGTCTTAGCTGGGAATTATGGTCCAGACGCTGTAGCATGTGGAGACAGACTGAACCAGACAGTGAGTCATCGAGTAAAGTGACTCAAGAAGCATCGCATTGCATGTGCGCATTTTTTGTGTGAATGCAATTGTGCGTGTGTTCACGTCCTGCTTTTTGTGTGTGTGTGTGTGTGTGTGTCTGTTTATGTGTGTGCATCCTAGTCCATGAGGGTCTCAGGCGGGCAGAGTGCATCCGACACAGCAAGCTATTTGTAGAGGACAGCTTACGATGCTTACAATCTGTGTTTAAAAGAGGCCTTACTGCCTAAAACCAACTGTTCAAACAGAGCAGAGAGCAACTAAAAAGAATCATGCTGCACAAGCAGATGCGACAGACGTTCCAAGACCCACTTTACTGTGCTATTTACTGCCTCACTTAGTGCTGTCAACAACCATCGTTTAATACAGGCAGAGAACTATGGTGAGTCTCAGCTTGAAAAAGGTAGGAGAAGTAGACAAACAGGTGGCTGGTGACTCACTGCACCGTCAGATTGTTCCTAAAAATAGTGGCTGAACAGTCGAAAGGGAAGTAGTCAGACTGTAAAGTTTGGATATAGCAGCCATGAGTGTGCAGTGAGAACACATCAAGCATCGGGTGTTCTGTCTTTTTTGGTCTATAAAAGATATGTGTATAGCCAAACACCCACATTTAGCTTTTTGGTCTATGATTAATGTCATTGTGCCAGTGAAAAACCTGAGGGTGTTGCATAATAAACTATCTGACTCATTAGCTTTTTCTAATTAAGGGCCAAAAATCCTCAAAACCCAAATCTAGGCATTTCACACACTAGAGTTTCAAACATAAATTGCTGGTAAATAAGACTTGTCAGACAGCCTGCTGACAAACCAGTCATTTAGTGGCATAATCTGGTTGATGTTAAAATCTACTGACCAGTCGGCAACAGTGCTTGTCATAATTTGGGTAAAACAGGCAGACATTCACACCAAAGTGGCCATCAGCACAAGTAACAATCAAACACTAACCCTAGGCAGTCCAGTTAAACTGGCCTGTTTCACACTCTTTCCTGCTGCACATCACACATTGCTGTGGTTACTGCTTAGCTGGTCAAGTGTTCCTCAACTGCCTCCGCTTCACTTCATTATAAAGAGATGTCTATCATTACTGTGATGTTAAATGAATTTACCTTTACTGGGGAGCAAAGTCTTCCCCACATTTTTCCCTATTGTGGTTGTGAAAAAAAGTCCACACAATTTTCACAGGGGAAAAACCTGAGGGGTAGACCTTAAACTCAAATACAACAGACTCAGTATGGGCTTTGGCAGACAATTGACTAGCAATATGCCAGATTAACAGTCAATTTTTCTTTGTAACTGTATGGTTACGGTGTCTACAAGAACAAGCAGCAAAGTTTATGCCTCACTTGCACTAACAGTCTGCTGTGAGGTAAAAAATAATTGGCATTGAGTCACGTGAGGTGTTTATTTATGAATAAATGACTGAAGGCATTTGCACATTTCTCAACTTCAAGAATTGATGAGGGCTCTGTCAATCCTTAAAGAACAGTCAAGTGAAAATGGAGAATACACCAGTTGTGTCCCCTAAATTGGTGGTACATCTTTGACCACATCTGGAGAGGCCTTTGGCTTGAGTAAGCATTGTAAACAGCAACATTTTGATGTATTCGGTCTTCAACTGCATAGTTCGAAAGGTTCAGATGCAGTTGCTGAAAGAGTCCCAAGTTCTTCACTGGCTTGACTTTGGAGCAAAAGAGAAATGAGTCCTTCAAGTGACTTGCAAACTAATAAAACTGCTTTTTAATAGTGAGGAAGCAGACAGAAACAGTTTCGAAAAACACATTTACAGAAACTATTGTTTAAAACATTGCAATTTTACAAAAACAAGAATAAACTCTCCCACGTTGTGTGTAAAGATGACAGAGGTCACGGAGGGAGAAGACAAAAAGACAAACTAGCAGCATTATTTAGCTGTTGCGTGGGAGTTTTATGTGTGCGAGTGTATTGATTTGTCCTTGCCCTGCAGCGCTGTAGCACCATCCCTCCCTTTGCATTAGTTGTGCTTTCTTTTCACTCCCTCAATCCTTGCTTTCCTGTTGGCTCACACGCTCCACACATGGAGCTCGCTACAGCTGGGAGGCGAGCCGAAATGGACTGTGAGTGTAGGCGTGTCTGTGTTTGTGAGTGTGTGTGTGTGTGTGTGTGTGTGTGTGTGTGTGTGTGTAAGCAAAGTGGTTCAATATAACCCTCTCTCTCTCTGTATTTGCAACTGAGCCTCACTGTGGGGGCACCATTGTAAGAAAAGGCTACAGTAATTACTATACAGTTCAAGTCCCTGTTCTCCATACAACCAAAACTGTATGCAGTATTGATCCAACACCATGCCACCCAATGATTTACTTCGAGATCATAAATAAAGTACACAAAGTCATTTTTTAGTTTTTTTTTTTTTTTATTATAGTTCAGCCAGGGAAAAACCTAGGAAACAAAGTGTACAATTGTGCGGTTAATGCTGATCTGTTATATGGTATTTTGTAACTTTAGAAAGAGTTATTCTTCCCCGTCTTGTAAGGCAGAATGCATATTGCAATTGTTGAGGCAATCATAGTTCTAATTTGGGCATCACAACTGATCAGATCAAGTTCAGGTGTTGTGAGGTAAAATCATGCAATGCGCATGTTTAATAATACTGCTCAAATCGCTGCCTCTTTTTCTGTTTTCAAATTCTAAGTTTAAATGAGAAGACCAACATACACGGTTAGTCCTTCTCCAGCTTCCCTTCCCTGTCTGTAGCCCTAGCCCATTTGTTCATACTGAAGACATAAATCTTGGGTCAAGAATATATACTTTAATTAAACAAACAAACACTAAATAATTTCTTAAAACAGCTGGGCACTGTAGTTACTCAAATGGGAGAAGATTGTGTTTTTGTTGAGGACTATTTTTTATCTCCGGATTATTACACAAGCAGTACGGTGTATATGTGATTATCTCAAAGTAAACTACAGTGCCCAAGTTTATCGTAATGAAGTAACATTGTTAGCCAGTGTAATACTCTATTTTATAATATTGTGTATAAGACTGTGTTTTTGGAGCTCTATGGCACAGAGTAATACTAAACATCAGGCTTTGGATAGACAGAAACTTTTTAGTAGGATCAATTGTTGGTTTTGGTCTTTTATAGGACAAATTTCTTTACCAACAATTACACACTCAAGTCATCTGTGAGTTGCACTATTCTACCCTCTGCTTTCAAGTATTGCCCTTTCTTGGAACAAATGTCTGAAAAAAAGGCCCTGGGGTCCTGGTGTTGCATAGCAGAGGCTTCTTTATGGTTGACTGAGCTTTTTTAGAAACCCTGTAACCCTTCAGTTTTGGCTTCCCACACACACACACACACACACACACACACACACACACACACACACACACTTTCTCCACCTGTCACTAACACAGTTATTCCACTTCTTTCTCTTTCCCTCTTCCACATGCAGAGTCCTGCTCCATGCTCTCTGCTGTGCCGTGTCCTTATTACAATCCTGCCTTTGGCACATCAGCCAGTTGTCCTCGCACACAGGGTCAACTCGGGTACACAACAACTCTAGCTTATGAAGAGGCAACAAATACTCCAAATAGAGTGAGACAGAATTTCAGGATTTTTTGCTTACATGTAGTTATTTCGTTTTTGCTTTTACTGGTAACTGGGGGTCATGTATGGCCTAAACAGTCAGTCAGATAGCAGTGATTAAAGGAAAAGTACAAAAGATTATTACATCATAGAACAAGGTTGGGAAGGAGGAAGCAAACAAAGACGCTGTAGAGACAACAGAGATGTTCACAAGTCATTTTTTGGAAGTCCAAGTCAAGTCTAAAGTCTTTTGCCACGAGTCCAAGTCAAGTCTCTGGCCATCTGATCCCTAACACTGTATTGTTAATCTTATGAATTCAAAGCATGTCCTGTAGCTACCATCCATACAGTATCAAAATCAGTTGTAGGATAACTTTATGGGGTCTACTGCAATGCAATCTAAAGAAACACACATTAAGAACTCCGTTTCAATTTCATAACTGTATTTTTCAACATTTTGGTATCTGCACCAAAGAATACATGTTTGTCTGTGTTACTAACTGGCTGTAAAGTCCAACCTCATCATGCATTACATTGTTCAGTGTTCAAAGTTTGAGGGAAACATCTGTATTGAAAGTTAATACTCCAACCATGCAAACATGTGAGAACTGATACTTTCCGTATTGCTATTTAACAACAACCTGATGAAATATTAACCTAAGTCTGTCACATCATATGGATACAACTATAAAGACACAATTTGCCTGTTCCCAGCATTAGCACAACACTTTGCGATGGTTAGCTTGTTACCTGTGAAGATATATGCCAAATTTAACGTCTCTTTCACATTAGCAAGTGACTGACCTATCTGGGTGTGTTTTGAGATGCCTGATGAAGTTTGACGTTGTTGATCCGGCATCATTTATCTTGGTGCCACACACCTTGCATGTAGCTCTTCGCTTACTGCCACTGTTTACGAAATTATTGAAAGCAAAACTAATGACAAAAGGCACAACTCCGGGGGGACTTGGTGTTGCCATCGTTAATTCAATTCAATTCAATTTTATTTATAGTATCAAATCATAACATAAGTTATCTCGAGACACTTTACAGATAGAGTAGGTCTAGACCACACTCTATAATTTACAAAGCCCCAACAATTCCAACAATTCCAGTAATTCCCTCAAGAGCAAGCAGTGCGACAGTGGCGAGGAAAAACTCCCTCTTGGGAAGAAACCTCGGACAGACCCAGGCTCTTGGTAGGCGGTGTCTGACGAGCCGGTTGGGGGTGTGATGAACAGTGGCGATAGTAGTCACAGCGGTTAATGCATTTTGTGATATGTGAGTGCGTGCACATAAGGCATAATGCATGCGTTACGTTGCACATTAAGGCAAAGGGCAGGGGACATGCAGCTCGTCATACGTTTCCCCAACATATATGCGACCAAATAAAAGAAAATAGAAATACATGAATAAATTTAGATTTAAAAAGCCATAATTGCATGAAAACAGTTTGTTGACGAGTCTCGAGTCAAGTCTGAAGTCTTTTGGGCCGAGTCGCAAGTCAAGTCTGATGTCACTGTTGCAACTTAATTGCGACTCGAGTCCAAGTTTCAGACTCGAGTCCCCATCTCTGAGAGCTGAAACTACTGTATGATTTCTTTCTGGCAGGACTGCACCAATCATTAATGGCAGTTTCTGCAGTGGGCCAGTCAGGGGGTTGCTTGCCAAAATACTTTCCCATCTGGATCCTCCCCTCTCCTCCCCTCTATCTTCTCTTGCCCGCTGTTGATCTGCATAGCTCTCTAAACTGACCTCGTCCGCCCACTCTCCTCCATCCATCTATCCATCTCGTTCTTTCACCCCCCACATCACCTCTGTCCATCCATTTCTCTTTCATTTTAACATGTTTTCTCCAGCTTGCTAAGTCTCTTTCCTCCCACCACTCTCTCCATTAATACATCTCACTATCTCCGTGCCCCGAGGAAAGAGCACAGAGTGAGTGGGATCATTCCGATTCTGTTAGGAGTGGCTGCGATCCAAGTCAGAAATGAAAGTGCGCACACACACACACACTTCTATGTACTACTTAATAATCTGCAGGCTTTCTCCAAATATGCTTCTAGCTTTCTTGGTGGCAACTCTGAAAATGTACAGAGCTGGCAGTTTGCTTAATGTAATTTCCCATTTCGCTAACTTGCACCCAGCCATTCCTATAGATAAAATAAGTATGCATGGTTTGGTGTCACAAATAATATATACTGGGATGAAATTGCAAGGGAAGTTGTGAGTTTTACACATGTTGCATAATAATAATAATCCCTGTTGAGCCTTTGGGGATTGTATACAGAGTGCCGTGAGCAGTTACCATGGTAATGAGGGAATCAATTGCAGTGTTATGGCTAAAACCGCAATAACATGATGAATACAAGGCTAGAGCTGAGATCATTTTGAGGGCCTTAAGAACTACTGAGAGCAAGGAATGGTTTGCCTTTAACATCAGTGAGTATTCACTTGACATTATCCCTTCTAACTATTAGGTTGCTATTCTTTGGTTTTCAATTGCTTTATTTACAGGCGTATGACATATTCACTGCAGGTATCAGCTAGGTGTGCCCGATGATGGGCTACAGCTGGCCCTAGTCTATTTTCACCCAATATAACACATTTTGGTGCATCTTCACCATAAAAGATCAAAAAAATCCAGCTAGCTTCTGTATTCTGACACAGGTGATATATCATGTTGAGTATTGGGGAATACAACAGTCTGAACAAGATGTGGTAAAAGCATAGATGACCTTATATAGATGTGGGAATGATACAGTTTACCACTTTTGATATAAACTTCAATTGTACATAGCTTTGCTCCAAGACATTACAGCACCATTAAAGGACAAACCGTCTGGAGCCTCAAGGACATGCTGTTGTACTGAAATACAAGATCCAGCACACCAGCCCACAGATATCCACAGCAAGTAAATAAAAAGTTGTAATAGAGGCAGTTGTGTGTGGACTGGAGGCTGAATGTTGTAAATAAAATAAAATAAAAATGGATGCCGAGGGAGATGGACACACAAATGGTTGGAGCTTGATGCGACATGACCACAACATGACCAAAGGGAATTGAGCCTGTCTCGACCGAATCCCCCGCTTAGCTGCTTGTAGAGATGAGGTGGTGGGCACAGGGAGGGACGAAGGTGGGTGGCTGGAGAGGAATATGGAACAGGAAGGGTTGAAGGAGGAAGTGTCGGATATGTAAGGATACACAATAGGAGTTCCTCTGGACAGTTTTTTTTGTTTAACTTGCATGTAACGTTCCCTTTCTCTCTCTCTGTCAGTCTTGCCCCATGGAATTTTTTAAGTTTAGTCACAGAGCAGTGAAAGCAGAGACACAGACAAGTATACCTCCTCCAAGGACACTGCCAACCTTCCTATGAAGGTTTAGTTTCTTCTCTGTCAATTGTTAGATAGATAGCAGTTTTGTCACAAGTGTTGTGTGGATTTCCGGCACATGACAGGCACACATGCGTGCGCACACACGCACGCATGCACACACACACATACACACACACAAAAACGCACAATGCTTGATGCAGTCTTCAGGTGGGCTGTAGGCTCACAGACTTTTTTTTGCAGACATCCTGCTGCATGTCAGGGGACAAAGTGAAACCTACAACAGCGATGTGAGAGCGGAGGGAAATAGATGTGTGGTAGCCCGCAGGAAAGTTGAGGAGACACTCAAAACTGACATTTACACAACTCAATGTCTCCCAGTTTTTTCTAGGCTTTTCTTTTCTTTCCATGTCTACCTCCCTTATGTACTTGAATTTGTCCAACCGAAAGAGCCAAAAAGGCAGTAAAAAGATTGTGAATGATGCCGGCAGAACAACCAGAGTTACAAATGCTCAAACACTGTGAAAAAAACAGATTCAGCAAAATGAAATTATTGTACAAACTCTGGAACAGGGAGAGATTAAAATGAAATATCACATTTAAAATACATTTCGTTTTTCCTTTCGCATTTGGCTGAAGAAAATCTGACTTTTCAGACCTCAGCTGCTATCCATTTGCATAACATGCACCCACCCACACATTTATCAATTTGCTATTTTCTGCTGTTTACATGCACACCACTTAATGCTGTGAACCATAATATGTGACGATTACATCACATGCAAAAGGCAATAAAACCTGTCTGTGAGTGCTTTGATTGAGCTGAAGAACAGGTAGTTTCCTGCTTGACTGAATACAATTTTGTTATTTAAATCTTACTAATAATCTGATCTGCACATACAGAACCAAATAAAAGACATTACAAATGAAGGCAATGGAGTCAGTATGCTTTAATTGGTCACAGTCAGTTGCTAGTCTTTAAACAACTGATACTAAACCTGTATTTACAATTGATCTATGAAAAGAGAGTGACAAAGTTAGATTGCAGTTTGTGAGTTTGTGTGCATCTTGATTGGGGAAGAGTTGGCTACATTCCTAGGAAATTTTATAAACCTCTGATCGGGATGATGAATGACAAAGCACTCACACAAACTGTAGACTGTAATTGAGCTCAATAGACGTGTGGTATTTTGATTTGTGGAAGAACAAGTTGCCAGCAAATATTGTACTCAGAATTAGGCTTATTCATAACAGACCAGCGTCACAGGATCAAATGCTAAAGATGCTTTACCAAGGATCTTATTAGCATTCAGTATTTCTATTAAAAAAACAATAGGTAGCAGTAATTGTGACGTAAAATGCTTACTTTGCTGGTGCTTTTACAGTACCATATTTGCTTTGCATAACAGTATGTTGTACGTTAATGTCTATTACTCACACCAACAATTAAGTGGACATTAAAGTAGCATAACAGTATGTTGTACGTTCAATGTCTATTACTCACACCAACAATTAAATGGACATTAAAATAGCCTTAATTCTAACAATTAAAAACTACTTACCCTAATTCTAACATTTAAAAACTACTAACCCTAAAACTTTGGGGGTTTGAGTATCATTCTTCCATTCTTTCATCCATCATTGACCTCAAATAAACAGGAAAAAATAAATATGTAACATATCTTCACAATGTAAACACACACACCATCTCTATTCTGCTCATACGGACACATGATTTGACAGTGCCAGCTGGGCAGATTAGGCAGTATGACAGTTTCTTAAAGAGGAAATGAGCAAGACAGGAAACAGCGCAGGCATCATATACACAGCTAAGTCCACTTCCACCCAACACACACACACACACACACACACACACACACACACACACACACACACACACACACACACACACACACACACACACACACACACACACACACACACACACACACACACACACACACACACACACACACACACACACACGTCAGCTCTGTTATACCACAAACACACACAGAGATGGTCTTCAGAGATTCCTGCAATATGTGCATTTCTATGATGCAGAATGTGTCCATGACATTTTTCCAGTTTATGAAACATTTTTGAAAGTATTTGAAACTTGTTTTTTCACCCCACCTTTTCCAAAAGCCATTCCACCTCAACTCTCCCCCTTTTCGCTCGTCATTAGTTAGTGACATTTTTTTATGTCGCACTAATCAATATTTTTCTAAAATTACCATGTGTAATGATGTAATGTGTGAAAGGTATCACTTATTGTGGCGACCCAATAGATAATTATCACCTGACTGCATTTCCCTGAGCTCTATGGAGTGTTTTTGCATCTTTCAGCTCAATGTTTGGGTTTAACAAACCGCAATTTTACTGTTTTGGTTCAGTCTCACTACGCTTATAAATCAAATACAACCGGAAGCTTGTCTAAGGGAAAAAGCTCTAATATACCCACCGTACCCTACCTGCCCAGCTCCACCACAGTGTAAGGAGAGGTATGTAAGTGCAGAATGCAGAAACATTACAGTGCAACAGCAATGACCACTGAGCAAAAGCAAACAGCATGGTACAGAAAAAGCAAGTCACTGTCTAAAAGATGAGTTTTCAAACCATGATGGGAAGCAGGGGTGACACTACAGTTCTCTGAGGGTGGAAGGATAGTCATTCTATTACTTGGAAGGCATGAGGATCAGAGCTGGGTGTCAGCATGCATGGGACGGAGTAGGGCCAACCAGCAGCTGGTAGGGGCAGAGCACAGATCAAAGGCCGGTGTTCAGGTCTAGGCCTCAGGCCTGGAGGTACGGAGCTACTATCTACACCAGCAGCAGGGTTTTGATTTTGCCCGGAGCAGCTACAGGCAGCCAGCAGAGGGACTGAAGAAAGTGAGTGACACAGGAGAAATGTTTTCCTCCAGCTTCACAGTTGTGGCCATAAATGGAACTGGCAACAAACACAAACAATTAGCATGAGCAGCGCTGCTAGCAGAACATGTTACGCCAAATTACTTTAGACAACGCAACTGATGTGGGCTGATTACAGGCGGCACATTCTGATTATAGTCCAATTCTTCAATAACACCCACAGAGGAGCCCGCAAACCGTAAAAATGTACATAATCACAGCTTATACATGATTAAATAGCTTCTAACAGTTAATATTGTTTGTTGAGGCCTCATTGTTCCTTTATTGGATGAATAAATTCCATAACTGCTGTCGCTACGTAATGAGTTGTTAACTGGAGTTGCTAATTCAATTTAATGCATTAGCTTTGCCAGGCCTGCCCAGCTATGCTACTCTTTGTACCAAACTATTTCTTTCTGCTAGGTTGGTTTGCATTTGGGCATCTGTTTGAGTGTGTGCGTCCCACTGTGTCTATGAAGAGTCCTCATTAGTATTTCTTCAAGACACTTGTTGTGTTACTATGATATCTACCACTGAGAGCCAGTATAATTAGACTAGAATGGGTTCTGATGACTCTAAATGGGACCCACACTCATCGTTCCTGAGCTAAATGGCCACAAAGCCTGCTGTGTAGTATTCAAACAAAGAGTAGACATGTTTCTCTGTGATTGGATACAAGAAGGGTAGTACCTATGTCTGAATTTGTCTGCTTGTTTTTCAGCTGACACAGAGCCAAGCCCCTCATATTGCTCTTTACTCACACACACATAGAATATACAAACACACACACATAAACGTACAAGTGCCAAACACACAAAATCCACAAAGGAAAAAAGGAAATACATCATATTGTATTCATTCACTGACACAGCAAAATAATGCATGACCTTTGCTGAGCTGCAAAACCACATTTCATACCCCCGACACACACACACACAAACACACACACACACACACACACACACACACACACACACACACGCACACACGAGCAGTAAGACAAAAGACCACAACATGCTGAGCTATAATACACATTGGTCAATAAATGACAAAAGCCATTCATTCCTCCATCCATCCTTCCATTTATTTAAACCTGTCTCTCATTGAGTGCATGTGATTGGTTGCTGGTGGTGGGAAAGAACATAGAAGGGAAGGAGGGGGAAGGGGGTGTTCTGAGCCAGACAGAGCTCGCCAATTAAATTGATCTTGGAATGACGGAGTAAACAAAGGTTGTCAAGACAACAGTTGGCAGGAGGTTTGACAAAAAGCCTAGGAAAGGGGGGCACCAAGGAATCTATTCTGTCTTTTTCACTCTGGCTAGAGGTATGAGACCAGTCTGTGGTGGACAAGACATAGGTGTGCACCACACACACACACACACACACACACACACACACACACACACACACACACACACACACACACACACACACACACACACACACACACACACACACACACACACACACACACACACACACGACTGGTGAATCAATAGCGAATTGAGATGCAGACTATTCAGATCAATGCAGAGAAGTGCAACCCCAAAGCGCACACACACAAAGTGAAGAGGTCAGATCTGGAGATATCAATATGTGCAACAAGACAGAAAAGAGTGCGTATGGACACGTGGTTATGTTTGCATTTTTTATGTTACAAATGGGCAAACCGGCCCATTACAATACCAAGCATTTAATTTATCAGCTCCTACTACAGAGCTTCAGCTCAGTGTGATAACACCTCTAAAGTGTGTGTGTGAAGTGTCTGCGTACCGATTGATTCAGTATGAACACACAAACACACGGCAGCAGCAGCGGCAGAAGGAGACATGTCGATATACAATCTGGAGAATTCACACCTAATTGTGTTTGATCGCGGGTCGCTGCAGATCAATAACAGCAGACGCCAGCCACACATGTTTATACACACATACGCGGAGGCAGGCATACAATGACACCCATTATTGAGATGAAAGATATGGCTTTTTTTCTATAATGAACCCAAGGGTCATTTAAAATGTCAGAAATAATTCATCACAATTTACCAGATCCCAAGTTGACTTCTTGAAATTGCTTTCGTTGTTGGACCAATAGTCCAAAATTAAAGTTTATCAATTACAATGATATAAAAAGCAGCAAGCACTCACCTGTAAGAGGCTAAAACTAGAAAGTGTTTGGCTTTTGGTGAGATCATAATTCAGTACCAAGGAAACAGCCTTTAAACCAATATACAAAAATTTGAATACTACCAGGACAGAAAATGTGACGTGAAAGAGAAACTAAATCAGAGCCTGTTACTAGAGAGAACCCTTGGGTCAGCGAAGTTCATTCCTGACTCTGTCTGTGTGTGTTCTGTACACATTAATGTCATTCTGTGAGTCTAGGCAGAGTTGTAGTTAGCGAGCCACCCCGCTGCCATATCTGTCTGTTAGACTTACTCGCACACTGTCCTCATCCTCCCTCACCACACATGTTCAAGCATGCATGCACATACACGCAAGTCTATACCGTAATGTATATATGCAGTGTATAGCTTACAACGTGTGCATGAAACATGCTGACATGGCGTGAGACTGATTTTCGGTTAGCACACAGCAGCAGGGTCAGACATGGAGAGAGGGGGTGAACACATGGGAATTGAGGGGTGGTGGGTGCAAGGATGGAAAGCCGCAAATGAAAGAGAACGGGAGTAAGGGAGAGGGAATAAACATGCTTCATGAATAATTCAATCTAGACCATAGCCACACACACACACAGACACACACGCGCACACACACACACACACACACACACACACACACACACACAACACTTGTAATGGAGGGATTACTGCACTCTCGTGACAAGTCAGATCTGATCCAGAGGAAGCGCCTCAGGCAGAGCAGAGGAGGCAGGGCGATGGAAAGGTGGTGAAAGAGAGAGAGAGAAGAGGAGGGAAGGAGGAAAACCCTGTTAGGAGGGCAAATGGTTTGGCAGCTGTGTGTGTGTGTGTGTGTGTGTGTGTGTGTGTGTGTGTGTGTGTGTGTGTGTGTGTGTGTGTGTGTGTGTGTGTGTGTGTGATTGCTTTGGGTACTACTTGTAAGGCACATGTTTGGAGCTGAACATCAGTCGCTGAGGATGTGAGTGTTTCACTGAAGTTGTGTTGTCCATTGCTAACTGCCAGTAAATCTGGTATTATGGTAATTCGAAGAGCTGAAATGCAACAAGACTCTTTCATTCTCTTTCGGCCCATATGACAGCAAGCGACCCTGACTAAGTCAGATGCTCTCTGATCAGCTCAGACACATTTTTCATAGTCTGACAGCCACTTAAAAGTCAGACAACACCTCCATCACCCCTCCCCTGCTCTTCCTCCCTATGCCCTTCATCTCAGAGTGTTACATGGGCACTTATGTTCCTCTCTTTCATCCGTCTACCCCAGTATTCTAATAAAAAATGGATAATAAAGGCATCATTTTGAGTGCAGCCTGTGCACAAACAGGTGTATATGTGTTGGATGAAAGAGGGAGAAAGAGCATACAATTAAAGAGGCTGTTTTAGTCAGGAGCAGCGGGGAGCTTGTTTTGCTCTGTGGGAGAAAATGCACTTCAATCTAAGTGACAGCACTCGCAGGGAAACGCTAGAAACACACACATGCAAAAAAAAAATAAAAATCTATCAATCTGTCAATACTGCACCTAAACCCAGAGTAAGTGGAAGTGGATCGCACCGCACAGACAAATGCCCTTCTGTCAGTCAGTCTGTGGCTGACCCTGACCTTTGATAGCCCTGTGGAAGGCTGGGTGCAAACGGAAATAAAATTTCCCCTTTAGGGATCATAAAGTATCACATTATAAATATTTTATACGACCAAAGCTCAACTGCCCCTACCATATAATCCATAACTGCTTATATGAGGTGTCCCAATGTAAAAACGCATACACAACAACTGAATTTATGCATAAATGAAAATTCAATACATGGCCAAAATGTGTATGTGGACGTCCAAAGCTAGACATCCCAAAAAGATGGGCATTTGATTTTACTCTAGGACGTCTGAATGAGCTCAGTAAACAAGCAAGAGCATTGTGAAAGCAGAGGAAAGATTGGGGCTAAAGAGAGAAGGATAAAGCCAATAAAAACAGAGAGAGAGGGATCAGAAGATGACAATGTAAGCGTAAAGCACAATAGATGGGTGTGGAGGGAGACAACGATGAAAGATAAAGTGAAAGTAAGACAGGAAGACAGAGAAAATCTATACAGGAGGAGAAAGACAGAGGGAAAGTGAGAGAGAAAGAGGGGAGGGGGGCAGGGTGCCCTATGTCCTTGACTAGTGCCACTGTTATCTTCACGCTTTATCAGTGCTGTTCTGATCTGTGTTGCAGAGAGCAGACAGACAGACCAACAGACAGACAGACAGCGGCCATACAACATGGCTCACATCCCAGGGACATTTAGCATGGTCTATAAACCTTGCACTCACACGTACACACAGCCTCCCTTATTCGTATGGAGCCAGCACTAATGGCACCACTGTCATTACGACAGCTCGATGCAATTGCCTAGCCATTTCTTGGTTACTGATAAAATGCACGGCCAGTCACTGGTGTAAAATAAATCACAAAGAAGATGGCATTTCTTTAGTTGTCTCACAGTTGTGAATTGACTCTTTAGAGGAAAAATTATGATAATGCTGCGGCTTAAATCAATTGAGAGAAGATCAGGGAGAGTAACAAGCATAGAATAGAGCCCTCCAGCCACAACCCAAACCCGATGATAAGCTTTGATGGTTGTTTCATACCTTAAATTCTGTGGAATAGGAATTCCAGCTCATCCACTGTCTAGCAATTGTTAAAAACCTGCTTGTTCTCCCCCGCAGAGAGCTCCCTTGAGGAGGAGCTAATGATGGTGTTTTTCTTGGGAAGATTACACTGATGCCTAGGTGAAGGGATCGTGACAGGCACCATGCGCGGCTCTGAGGAGGCTTCAGCTGAGATAAAGACAGCGTATGGGAATACACAATGACTGGCTTGGGACTACATGCGTACAACTACGATATGTCTTTTTCAAAGTATGAATGAGTGTTTCTGGGTAATTGGAATATACAGGCTATATGTAGAGGAGGTGGGGTGATTCCCTGTGCATGCGTGCATACTAATCTGTGTGTGGAGTATATATGCCACATGCCATGTCGTGCGTGTGCAATTTTGCCTTTATGCTGTGCCTCAGTGTAGTTTTATGCCATAGGAGGAAATCTAGGAGGATGTTAGATGTTTGCATGTGTGTGCTGGGGGTGTGTGTGTGTCCACTGGGGATTTAGGGTTGCCAAAGCCTCGTCCTTTCTTCTTCTTTACAATTCCCAGATTCCTACTTCCACTCTAGGTAGCCTAAAGCAGTATGTGAGTATGTGCGCCCATGAAAAATCTTCTCTGCCAATGCCAAACAGCTTATTCTGCCATTGACTTGTTTGGTGTATGGTGGAGGTCGAGCGTTGTCATCTTGGAGGATAGAGTTCGGTCCCAGACTGTGGAGATATGGGATTGCCACTGGTTGCAGAATCTCATCTCTATATCTCTCTGCATTGAGATTGCCTCCAATGATGACAAGCCTCGTTTTTCCAGTGAGGGAGATGCCGCCCCACACCATCACACTGCCTCCACCAAAAGGTGTTACTCTATCGGTGCATAGCGTTCTCCGTGTCTTCTCCACACTTTGACCCTACGATCCAACTGCCGTAAGCAGAATCTGGACTCATCACTGAACATAACGTTCCTCCACATGTTCAGGTTCCAGTGCACGTGTTGCCGACACCAACGCAAACGGGCCTGACAGTGAAGGGCAGTCATGGCAGGACTCCTGGCAGCCCTATGAGACCGGAGATTGGCTGCGTGCAGTCTGTTCCAGATTGTCTGGGCAGAGAGCCGTCAGCCATATTGTCCTGCAAACCTTGACTGCAAATCTGTAGAAGACCTAAGTGCTGACAGGGTGAGGAAATGGTCTTCTTGGGGTGTCGTCTTCTTGGGACACCCACTTTGCGGCCTGTCTTTGACATCCCCCGTTATATGGAACTTCAGTTTGGAGATGGTAAGGCACCTGATTGGCAGCACCTGGGGGTACCAGAAGCTCAAAACAAGTGTCAATAGTGTCACGGCCCCTCCTCTGCATTGCAGGGGAGGTTCCTCCTGCAGGCAGAGGAGGGTTGTTAGTGATTGGAGCCACCTGGGCTCAGGGTATTTAAACTGCCTCTCTCTCTCTCTCTCTCTCTCTCTCTCTCTCTCTCTCTGATCCTGTTTTGTTTGTTCCTTTATAGTTTTACTTAGTTTCCACTCAGTCATCTTCACACACACAGACTCACTCACCCATACACTTTACAGACACCTTACATTATGACATTCTCACACCTCATTCCTTTTTCTTTGTTTAAAGTTTATAATTTTGGTTTACAATAAATTATCTTTTTGATTGGCCTATACTTGTTGTTGGTGTCCCCTCATTCTTTGCCACAGGTTGTGAGCCGGCTTGTGACAATAGCAACAGCAAAATAACCTGTTTGTCAATGGCAGAGATTTGGCTAATTTTTCATGGGCGCAACCCACATACTCAGGCGCTGCTGCTGTGTGCTCCCACAAATGCATGTTCCTTACAAATGGGGCAACATTTGAAAGGTAACTAAACAGGCTTTACAACAGTATAAGATGTATTGCCAAAAAGCATTGTTACCACAGAGAAATGTTAATGTGGCTCAGGAAAGGGAAGTTTGGGGTCCCCTGCTGGAGCTGCTCCCCCCGCGACCCGATATCGGATAAGCAGATGAAGATGGATGGATGGACCACAGAGAAATAAACCACCAAACACAAATTTCCTTACTTTTTGTGCTAAATTTATGTAATCTACTCTGGTAGGGGCACATGAGGTAACGGGTGGAATAAATTAGTGATGCCCAAAATCCTGAGAGAGAACATGAGCAAGACAGTGAAACATAGAGAGACAAAGAAATACAAAAAATAAAGGAGGTGAATGGGGGAATTAAAAGGATTGGTTCACTCAAATTACAAAAAAGTATGTTTTCTCACTTAATGTACCTCTAGTGATAGTTAGCCATTATGTCACAAACCGTTGGTTTCAGCTGAACATTCTGGTGTTAGTAGCAACCTATAGTGGCACAGTTGTGGTAGCAGTTGTGACATTGTGACCAAAAAAATATTAACAAGTATACTTTATCTACTCCCTGAAAGGCCTTGTTGTCGCATTCTTGTTGTTATATTTGATCATAATATGTTTCTTGACCAACATATCAAATCACTAACCCGCAACTGTTTCTTTCAACTGAGAAACATTGCTAAACTTAGAGACGTGGTTCCGCAATGTAAACTTGAGATGACCATTCATGGTTTTATATCATCCCCGGCTTTATTACTGCAACTCCGTTTTCACCTGTCTCAGCAAGTCGTCCCAGGACCGTCTACAACTGGTCCAGAACTCTGCTGCAAGGCTGTTGACCAGGTCCAGCAGGATGTTGCACATCCATCCTGTTTCCTTTTACATTGGCTTCTGATCAAGTTCAGGATCCAATTTAAAGTTCTTGTTCTTACATATAGAGCATTGCATGGCCTGTTTATATCTCTGACCTGCTCCATCCGTACACTACTAACAGGTCCCTCAGGTCTTCTAACCAGGGACTACTGGTGGTCCCACGCATTCGTTTGAAAATTAAAGGTGACCGTTCCTTTGAAGTGCTAGCTCCGACTCTGTGGAACGCCCTTCCTATTAACTTACGTTCTGCAGTCTCGGTTTACGCTTTTAGAAAGCAGCTGAAGACACACTTGTTTCAACTCGCTTTAGTCTCATGTTTGTAATTTGGGGTTTTTAATCTTTTACCTTCATTGGTAGTGTATTTGATTTTGCTTGTTTATTTTCTGTTTTGGATCCTATTTTAACAAATGTTTATTGTGTAAAGCACTTTGTGAGTCTGTAAAAAGGTGCTATATCAAATAAAATAGTTATTATTATTATTATTATTATTGTTATTATAATCTGTAGATACTTTTGTTTTTAATTGTTGATTTATGATTTTGTAGAATTATCGATCAGTTTACTGTCAACCAAGCTAACCATTATAGGCTACTTACTAGCTGTCTGAGGCTGATGTGTTGCAAACTCAACATTGTAAAGAAAGTATTAATTTACTGTTGGGCTAAATAATTTAACTATTTTACTCTTCTTAATTTAAAAAATCAATAACAATTAATAACTGTTTTGTACATATGTACCTATTGGACCTATGGGTTTCTTTGTTAATGTACCGAATAATTTTTTTAACCTTTGGTCCAATTCTTTTTTTATGGTATCTTACCTTTTTCTAATCTTTAATCATGATTTGACCATGTTTAATGGAGGAACAAAGTAGTTCAAGGGAAAACTATGAGGCCTGTGGATTATGCATGGATTATGTTTCTGGCAAGACATGTTGGAGTTGAATTACAAAAATATTTATTTAATCACTTTGTATTACAAATAGTTCAATTTACTTCCATTGTATTGGGGTGGACGCAGAAATCAGCCAGGGATGGCGGACAAAATTATCTGCATGGCTTAGTAATACAAAGTAAGTGAGAAAATAAATAAATGTGTTCTTAATAAAACTTTTGGTGAACTGAACTGACAGATTTGAACTCTTTTCTCATCCCTCCTTTATAAGTCTTTGCATTTAACTCCCTGCTAAAAACCCATTGGGGGTTTTAGGTTGGAGTTGAATACAGAATATGGTTGCATGATCGTGAGAATGAAAAGAGTTTAAAAAGAAAACCATACATATTGGAGTGAAGGACAGGCACGTGAGAGGAGGGAGAGAGAGAGAGAGAGAGAGAGAGAGAGAGGTATAGATGGAGAAGAGGACAGCAGCTCAGAGAGCCAGAGAAGAGTGAAGAGAGGAAGCTGGGGAGACGACGATTATGTGGACTTAGGAGGAGAGGAGAGGGGTGAAGTGTAAAGTAATGAGGCCAGAATGAGGGCTGCAGCTGTGTCGTGTCCAGCAGAACAAACACAAGTACACGCACGCATGCACACACACACACACGCCGCACGCACGCACGCACGCACGCACGCACGCACGCACGCACAGAAGTCAGCCAGCCGTGAAGACTACAGAATGACAAATGACAAAGTGACAAATGTGGCTTTAGGGAGCAGGGCAGCAGGAATTGAGAGTTCTGTAGGGTTAGAGGAAAACACAAACCCCACACCACCACACCACACACAGATAGACAAGTAAAGTCGACAGAGTGGGTCAAGACACGGAAAGAGTGATTTAAGGGCCGAGCAAATGGTCACGCAAACTGTGTGAATATCCCGTTATATGCATGTGTGTTTGCATTTGTCCATGATCTACATTTGTCAGACAAATAAATGCCTGTGATCGAGAAGTGACAGCACACGTCACTATGGACTCAAACAGCATACGACAAGCTGCTCTCATTCAGTCTCTTTCTCTCACACACACACACACACACACACACACACACACACACACACACACACACACACACACACACACACACACACACTCCTGAGAGCTCGACCATGTCAACCTACTGTGTTCTCTCCTTTATTGATTTGTCCTTTTTTTTCTCTCTCTCTCTCTCTCTCTCTCTCTCTCTCACTTTTGTTTAGTTCATCTTAACAGGGGTGTTTATATGGCGTCCTCTGGGTCAAAGACACACACACAAGTGGAAGTGGGGAGAAAAAGGCAGAAAGAGAGACAGAGAGATGGAAAGACAGAAAAAGAGAGATAGAGAGGATAGGAAGAGATGAGAGATAATAGGTTTGCCAGAAGGGGTTATTGCCTTTTTCCCACTGTGTATTGACTCACCCTATAAAGGGGGTGGGCTTTCCTGGGTTGCAGTGTTGAATAACCCCCCCCCCCACACACACACACACACACACACTTTTCATAACTTTTGTGGTTGTACGTATGTTGCAGTTTACAATGAGGAACTGATCAGATAGAAACAAAGTCATATGAAGCACACAGACACAGCAGCTGGCAGCCAAAGTATCCTGTGCCTATGCAGTAATTGGCATCTTCCTCCTGTGAGATGTTGGGAGGGCCTCGGACAAACACACACACACACAAACACACACACACACACACACACACACACACACAAGAGCACGCACCACAGCTGAAGGACGCGGGGGCACAGGAGAAGCTTAGACAAGCGGGGAGAAAAGTAGAGAGGAAGCAAAGGTATCGATCAAAGAGAAGGAGCGTGTGTAAACGGAGGAGAGCAAGACAGAGAGATTCAAGCGGAGTGTCAGTAAGAGGAATGGGGGAGCGATGGGGAAGCAGAAGAAGTGAAGTCAAGGGGAATACAGAGAGGAACAAGGCGTAATCCCCCCATGCAGAGTTTAATGGTTCGGCCCAGCGGTCGAGGACACTGGCGGGAGGTCTGAGGATGGATCGATCCAATCCCTCAGACAGGGGTGGAAAACTTTTTGTCTTTGAGAACGGCTGAAGGGTGGAGAAGAGTGGTGAAGAGAGAGAAAGTTGGGGTTAGAGCGCGCGAAGCATGCAAGCAAATGAGATGGGGAGAGAAAAAAAAAAGTTGAAAGGAGACTCGAGTGGAACAGTTAGGGTGGTAGGAGTAATAGGAATTAGCTCTATAATGCTGTTTGACCATGCAGAATGCCTGGGCAATGCAGAGTGGAGAACATGCTGAGTGTGTCACCCAGAGTGCCAGTGAAACTTTAATTAGAGCTGCAGAGTTCATGCATGCAGGAATAACCATCTAGGTGGACTGATCCAATCCACACTGTGCTGTTCATACTCGCAAAGAAAAAAAAAGGAAAACAGAAAGAAACTGGCAGAATTTGAAAAAACTTCCATTTACTCCTAATTGCATTCATCAGACTATACTTAACCCCTTAAAGCCTTGTATTAATTCCCAAATATAATGTTTGTGTAACATTTCTGCATTCCATTTTGATTAAAGATGCAGTAGGTAAGTCTTATAAAACTAACTTTCTGTCATATTTGCTGAAACTGACCCTATGTTCCAGTAGAACTACATGAATTATGTTAAAAAAAAAAAAAAAAGACAGTTCCTCTGGCACCTCCTATTGGCAAAATTCCACCGCTCCCGGTCGATTTTCTCCAGTCAGGGCCACAGGGGTGGTCTATCTGCCTGTCAATCACTGCTCAGGCACACGCATATATAGCGTTCTCCCCTCCCCCTTCCCTGCGCACGAGGTGCAGAAAGGTTTTCCAAAACTCCGTGAATAATGGAGTGGCTTTTCAGAGGTGGCGTGGCTGCAGGATTTTAAAGATCTGAAGAACGATGCAGATGTAGCCACATTTCCTCTCAACAGGTAACATAATTACCATGAATGATTTATCTTTCACTTGGTTATTAGTAGTCAAAAGTCCACAAAGCTACGTTGGTGAGGAGAATAGTAACGTTAGCACAGTGGTCGGTCTGATATGATGCTGAAATGGCTAACGCTAACCTGCTAGTTAGCATCGTTTTACTGTTAGTGAGTTAAGTTAACGTTGTGTTAGTGTTTAGTTATTGAACATGTTGTCTGACATGCCGGCAGGTCTGTCAAACTCCGTTGTGTGGGAGGGGCTTAGGAGACGGTTTGGGCTGCAGCAGAAAGGGGGGAGGGACTGAGAAGTTGTCGATGTTCAAATTTGTTGGCAAAGTCCTGGATCTTCACAATCTTACCTACTGCAGCTTTAAGTTATGATTCTGAAAAGACAATGTGTCTATGGGTTAATTGAGATGCTGTCCCTATACAGCACACCTAATGGCAGTTCACACCACCAGAAGTTTAACTGCACCACAAATACTCAACTATATGGTATTCTCTCCCAGTGGATTTCAGCAACCCCGTGATCTTTCATTTACAGCCCTTTTCCTTTATGTTCACAGCCTTTTCAAAGACGGATAACATTTCCCCGCATCCTATCAATCTTCCATCACTCACTTTTACCACCACCCCTTCATCCCTCAATCCCTTCCCTCCCCCTCCTGGTGTAAATCACATCAGTGAGCAGAGCAGAGCAGAGCAATCCCTTCTTTCTGAGGGAGGAGATTAGGACTCAGCACAGACAACTGGATTTAAATAAAGATCACCTTCCCTACGGGGCTCATCCCTAAACTGGGAGCAAGGACGGACCCACTGTGGACAGTCAGTGTGTGTGTGTGTGTGTGTGTGTGTGTGTGTGTGTGTGTGTGTGTGTGGGAGGAATAGTAAGAGAAAGGTGAAGAGAGAATGATCTACACTGCAAAATTGCCTGCATGTGTACAAGTATGCGTTTTTTGTGTGTGTGTGTGTGTGTGTGTGTGTGTGTGTGTGTGTGTGTGTGTGTGTGTGTGTGTGTGTGTGTGTGTGTGTGTGTGTGTGTGTGTGTGTGTGTGTGTGTGTGTGTGTCATGGTGATAACTGCATTATACAAGCCATCTGCACGGAGCATCTCAACCAGAATATAAAATGAGATTTTTTTAAGCTGACGGAGTTCAGAGAAAAATCATACGTGCACAAACACAAGCACACACATACACTGGCCGATAACATGCAAATACTAACACCTGAAGGTCAGCTGCGGCTCTCTCCTGCTGAACCGTAATGCATTGTGGGAGAAGGCGGAGAATTTGCCGTTTGTTCCCTGAGCTGGCCTTATCGGAGGTGTCGCATAGAGTGAACCCCACCCCACAACACTGCTTTCGCTATCTGGTGTCGCGGTAAATTTACCGCCTCCTTCCCACTCCCACACCAATATGACTATCACATGGCTGGTAAACAGAATACAGGACACTTTTATAGGAACATAAAGTGTTCAGGAGGAAGCTTAATATCTTATAAGAACTGAACATCACCATATAGACAACACATGATGCAAACTTTGGCACTTTTTATACTACTTCGCCCGACTTCCCCCTAAGGCAGTCCTGCACGTCCCGGCTCACAATTACGTGGGTTGTATACAAATTAAATATTGTGCATTCTTTTTCAATGATATAAGAACAAACAGCAAATGAGAACAGCCTGTCCTTCCATATGGCAATCCACTGGCATGCAAACACACAATAATAGCAATCACAGTATCTGGAAGAGTATCGGATAATTGAAAGGACCTGTTATCTCAGCAGGTCTGTTACTTATCCAGTAAATAGTGTTGAGATTGTCAGATACCATAGTACAGATAAAAAACATCTCAGCACTCACTATGACAGACACACACAACAGTGCTGAAATGTTTACCCAGACATTTGTTGAATTTCCATTCCCAATTGTGAAATTTAGCTACTTTCTCTGTTTGATATCATTGGAAATTGAATATTTTTGTTTTTCAATTGAAACTAAAGATTTGAAAGTCACCTAGGACTCTACGGAATTGCGATGAGCATTTTTAATACTGAAAACAATTGTGTACATCAGCTTTAAACACAGCAGAGAGCAGTTCAACAGTAGGGTGTACCTGCGGGACCAAGGTCTGGATAAAGACCCCCTCCAGACACAAAAATAATTTTATGTTTCTTTTTCCCCACCAAAAAAGTACAATTAATTAGTTAAAAAATTCTTGAAAATACAATGACTCTTTCCCCCTCGTTAAAATATCCAGAAACTATGAATATGCAAATGTTCATTTCAAAAGTGTAACTGCTGGAGACAAGATGTCTCCTACTTCATTGAAAAGTCCATTCTCAGTGTATGTGCGCTGGAGGTTCAAGTTTACATAATGTCATTTGTGTAAGTTAAAATTTTGATATATGGAGATTGGAGTCTTCAACTCAAATTTAAGGCATTCACAACTTTTTGTTCTAGTGTCAAACTGTGCATGTAAATCACTCTGCACAGTGAAGCTCAAACATGTAAAGTAAAGGAACAACAAGCAAAACACATTTTGGAGTGGAGGGGGACTTTAACTAGCGTAAAAGCAGCACTTCCTTTTATATACATATGCACTAAAACACACACAGACCAACAAATACAAAGATGCAAAGAAACACAAACCTCGTTCTGACTAATGCCGAAAACACTCCTATCCTGACTCACACAAACAAAACTAAAACCCCCAAACTTTGTACTCAGGGAAAGAACAAAAGAAGCTAAAAGAACTAAAATCAGAGCACTTTACATGCATTATTAATAGTGTACATTAGTTTTTTTTTCCTGAATTACTGGCCAGAACCCAAAATAAGTCCCAGGGCTGTTTCTGGTAGATTAAATTCAAAACTACAAGAGTACTAGTATATATGTTCTCACACAGTAAGCACGCTTCCAAGGGAGACACTAATACCTCCTCAGCATGGATGATGTTGTATAAGTTATTCAGTTTATCCTTGATTTAAGTAGAATCCCTATCGCGGTGTTATCAGAGAGGCAGTTTATGCATTCATTTATCAAGTTATCGCATACTTTTCTTAATGCCACTCTATTCATTCTTCTCTGTTTAGATCACCTTAATGAGCACAAGAGGAAATTCCTCATACCACAGTTCTAGGATATTAGGATAGCTGAAGACCAGGTGAGCTACCAGGGCGCACTTGGTGCAGTCAGCACTCTCATATAGTATGAGCAGGAAACTCCCTAAATCCATCATTTTCTGACTTAACAAGCTCCTGCAGTGGGGCTTTTTCATTTCCCTGGGCAAAGCCGGCCTCGTCCCAACCCTTTCGGCGGTGGCAGTGGCCTGACACTGTGCTTTGCTGGACAAAGTGATGCATGTAAAAATGTTATAAGACATTTTCTTTGTCTAGGGGGTTTTGGTCAAAGCTGAAGTGGATCTGAAATGTTGAGGTCCTGGCCTAAATCAAAATGAGGCAGGTAAGAGGAAAACAGAGGCTCACCAGAGCTAAAACTCCTCATCTTGACAGGAGTGGTTGAAGAGATAAAGATGGAAGGGAGTGAAGACAGGAAAATAATGTAGTGGTATTAAACTGTAGATTGGTAGAGAAGAAAAGTACGAGTGAGTATGAAGGTAAAAAACATAGGGGACAAACAAAGATTGAGAAAATAAAAGCAGTGGTGAATACACAACTACTTTCTCATGGACCGCAGGCAGTAAAAAAAGAGTGGGCCCTGGAGGTTTCTTTGGAGCATCATGACTCAGAAAATACAGGGGGAGAAGGGTTTATGCTACGGAAAAACAGGGAGAAGGTTTAATGAAAGTGAAGAGGCACAAAGAAGCAGACGGAAAAAAAGAGAAGAGAAGAAGGGGACAGATAGGAGGAGAAGTGTTGTTTTGCTCGCCGGCCCGGTCCTCCTCTGGCCCATGATTCATTGCAAATGAAATGTCACCCTGGCAGGCAGTAATGCAGGCCGGCCCGCTCCCCTGCAGCCTAATTGAATTTTACAGCCATATAAACAACAGTCAGCCAGCGGATAGAGAGAGAGAGTGAGAGAGAAAGAGAGAGAGGTTATTGATGCTAGTGTTTACAGGTGGAGGCTTGTGATAGGCCATCAGAGAGTGTGTAAGGGCCTCTGGGGAACCATAGCACAAAGCACACAGATGGACGGGACGCCAAAGCAGGCCTGCCACTAACACGACTCCCTCAAGACACACGCACAAATACACCATAACCATGACACTAAAACTGTCTGCGCTTTGAGACACATATTTGCTAAATACCACAACATGCTTTTACCAAATTTACCAGAGCCACTAGTCAAAGTTCAGCGACAACCAAGGATAGAATTATAAATTTGGAAAAAATAAATAAAATAAAAACATGCTTTATTTAACGGGTTCAATGGTATTACAATGATTTCCTAGAAAATAAGATATTTTATATATTTTAAAGAGCCCATATTATGAAAAAAACACATTTTTTCTGGGATTTGGGGTGTTATTTTGTGTCTCTTGTGCTTCCACAGACATACAAACTTTGGAAAAAATCCATCCGTGGTGTTCTGAGTGAGATACGGTTTCTGAATGTGTCCTGCCTTCAATCTCTGGGTGAGCTGTTCAAAATCGGCTCGGATTGTGACGTCACAACGAGCTGGCTAACCACAACCGTTAGCTCGTAGCGTTAGCATGCTAAGGCTTTCTTTTACTGTCTCTAGAGTTAGCTAGCTGACATGATCTACATCTGAGCTACTGCGCATGTGCGAGTGAAATCAAAGATAGTACAGAAGAAGAAGAAGAAAAGAGGTCTCACTCTGTAGCTAAAACAGAGACCAGGTGAAAAGAGGATCTGCAGCAGTGAGAGAGAGCTGTGCAGTACAACAAAAATATGGTGTTTTTTGAAAATTAAACCATGTAAACCTATTCTGTTACAACCTTAAAATACAGTTATGAACCTGAAAATGAGCATAATATGGGCACTTTAAGAAGGTTTCCAGAAAGGACTATGAAATTTGATACTAATTATGCACTGAAAGTTTTATTCTGCACACAGCAGCAAAACATGCAAAAGAGTTTTTTGTAGCATTACAGCTATCAAGTATATAAAAATATAGATTAAAGTTAAAAGTTATAATAAATTATTCTTTACCTAATTTTGAATGGATCTCAGTCCCTTTTTTCAACTCCAGTGAAAGTCAACAACTACTTATAAATTCAACATAATTATATAAATACTGTATGATCCCTGCTTGTTACTTAAAATTTAAAGGAGTTGTGTGCATGTGTATTTGTCTCAGAACAGTCTAACAAAATTGCATTGTTCTTTCCAGGAATTTTTTTATTATGAAGAAATTAGAACACATAAATAAGTTACATACTTTATAATGTTCATGGTAACAAACATACTGGGTACTCTTCCCTGATATTTCCGTGTAATGCTTGAGTGTGTTCTCCCTTGTTGGTTAAATAAGATGTGCTGGCAGAGCTTTTTGTGCAGATGACAGCCACTGAAGGGAGTATAGGAACATTCAGCAGTGTCCCCTCAGGCATCCCCAGGGGCCAGGTCAAGTTGTGAGGTCCTGATAGAGGACGTCACTTCCATGACAGCCGGGCAGGTTGGCAGACGGAGAGAAAGGCATCTTCTGCACCAGTGTAGACTGATTCCTGCTGCAGTGCAGTCTTTAAAATTAATAAATCAGATTGAGGGGAAATAGCACTTTTCTTTAATAGCACTATCAAATATTGAGTAAATATGATGCATGCTTAAAATTATTTTTTATTACCAAGGGGGATCACTTTAATTACACGGAAATCAACCTGTTCTTTCATTTTGACAATTACCAGTCCCTGAGGGTATACAGGATAATCACTTGAAATACTGAAAATGTAAAAGCTATAAAGGCATAATTAGTTCAGCAAACTCAGCAAAGGCAATTTTATTGTGAGAATTGACGAGAGGACATGCATAGGAAAATTGAATATTTTTAACCAACTTGTAACAACTGACAATGCCACTAGTTGCCCCGTAATCCCACTGGGATATTAACTCCCGGGTCAATTTTATCCCAGGAGACACTGGCGCCTGGAGGATGAAGAAAATATAAAGAGGAGAAAGTGGGAGCCTTCGGTTCATTTATTGCCACTTACAGCTCTGACACAGCTTTCTGCAGGCCTCCCTGACCAGTGCACTTACAGATACCACATAGAGAGCAGCAGCCTTTTCAAGGAAACCGTAACTAGCAGGTATGCTGCTCAGGAAATTGAGAGGAAACTCTGCCTTTTGTCACCAACAGTTGGTGAATTAATTTAAAAAAAAGAAAATAAAAAAGGTAATACTGCTATATTGAACTCACATTCTGGCAAGATTGTCCTTGGCTTCATGATGGCCAAGGGCTTTAAAATAACTCAAGTCCGTGTCCACCCATTTGCATGTCAAGTAGAGTGTCTCTACTTTGAGATATGGTCGTGTAACCAAAACTCCAACCTGCTTCCATTCCTTTCTATTAAACAACAGCAAGCAAATGTGTCGGTCTGTCTTACAGTCTCCCTGCCTGCTCATTCATCTTCCTACTCACCACCTAGTCTGCTTGTGTTTTGCCATCTGTCTTTCCGTCTAATAGTTGATTGGCTGACCTATCTGCCTCTCTGCCTTACAATTGCTGCCTCATAAACTAGGATCAGATTTATGCATAAGACTGACATGACATCGTCAAAACTATGAAATGAAATCACATCTTTATGAATGTTCATGACTGTTGTCATTAAGTGTCATTCGGTAAATTATGACACTTTCAATGCAAAGTTAGCATTGTTTGAGATGTTTGTTATGACAACTTGACATTAAGCAAGACAATATAACATGTCAATGTCTTTGTTATAACAACTTGACATTAACCTAGACAACATAACCTGCAAAGAGCCAAACCCAGAAAGAAAGTCGTAAAACTGGCCTGTACAGCTAACCGAGCTAACTAGCTAACGACAGCTACGGTTAGCGATTACTTTATGAACAAGAAAACGTTAGCCTTAGCTAAGCTAATTTTATGTGTCCAAAACTCATTAAATCACCTCGGAACTGCTTTCACTGTTGTCAAACTGGTCTGATAACTTTCATGACATCCTGATGACAAGTCCAAATGGTTCCACTTTACTTGAGGTCGAGGGAATTATTCATGACACCGTTATAATAGCATTTGAAGGTGGAATCAAACTTCATGACAAGTCCAAATTGTTTCACTTTACTTGGGGTCAAGGAAAAGTATTTATGACACAACCATAATGGTCTCATGACAGACAATATAAAAACCAAGCACTTAATAGTTTAATGTGATGTTAACACATAAACCTAAATTGTTTATTAATGTTTGATTATTAGCCCAGCCATGACACAATTATGTCTTGCTTAATGTCAAGTTGTCATTAGAGAGATTGTTGTCTTCGTTAATGTCAAGTTGTCATAACACAAACATCTCAAACAATGCTAACTTAGCATTAAAGCAACACCAAAGCACTTTTCCTCTTTGGTTCCCCTACAGGTTGGAAGCGGAATTGTCCATTACCGCTGTCATAACTACAGATCCGCTACCCAATCTGGCAAACTTGCATAGTGCGGTTATAGCCAATAGAAGTGCCGTTCACCCTGTTACAAGTTGATGAACCACTGAAACGATTTTGTAAACATTATTTTAAGGTACAAAAGAATCTTTGGTGTTGCTTTAAGTATCATAATTTACCGAATGACATTCGAAAAGACTCCATGTCCATGACAGGTGTCATGTCAGTGTTATGAACACCCCTCAAAAATAAAGTGTTACCGGGGAAACAATAAATATCAATCATATGTTTTTGTAACCAGCTGACACCTCATGTCTTCTTATTTTTATATTTTATGTGTGTTTCGTGTTCAAAAAAAACATTGAAAAGGTAACTAATGCTTGTCAGTGAGTAACATAAGATGTGGGACTATTTTCAGATTAAATAAATGGCCCATGCGTGCGTGCGTGCGTGCGTGCCTGCCCCTGGCTCAGCAGGATTCCAATCCTCTCTGCTGACTATGACCTTCCCTCCAAGCAAGCGGTCTCATTCCCCAACTCTCTTTCCATCCCTAAATCCCTCCATTCTGCAGTCTCCTCCTTCCCTTGAGCCATCCATCCTCCTTCCCTCTATCCTTGCCTCAGTCATCCCTTGATCCACCAGTCCCTCTCTCTGTCTAACTGGATGATGCTTTCAGTCCTTGATCCAGAGCACGAAAAGGGGCTTCATAAATACACCATCCATCACAGTCAGCAGGGCCAGTTAACCACATGACACGCACACCATTGATTTGGTGTGTGTGCGTGTCATGTGTTTTCTCAGTGCCACGACAACACATCAACACCTTCAAACAGTAATGAAAAACAAAACGTAAAATACGAGCATTCAACTGTGCTTATGTACATACATGACTTGAATGACTTTCCATGTGTAATAGGAAGGAGCACTGAGCGTCTGTGTTGACCAACAGGTTCGTGCGTTTGTGTTTTTCCAAATCATATATGCATTCACACAAAGACACAGTCCACTGCACTAAAAGCATTCACAGATCCAGGCAAACTTACACACAAAAAGAAGACAACAGTGGCTGTAATGTGCAGCTTGTGTGTCCACATGTATGTTCTGCATGAGCAGGTAAACTGATAATTCCTTGTGTATATATACACAAGTGTGTGTATTTAGTGTACGGGTGTGTGTTGCCTGGCAAAAATGCACACGGGCAGGCGTGTGTGAACTTGTGTTTTCCCGTGTCCGATTTTTCAATCTGTGCAAACACGGCGATGGTTCACTGCACCACACAGACTCTCACTGTTCCACACTGCGCCCTCTCAGTGTGTCCTGTGTGATGAATGATAGGGAGGGAAAATAACTAATTCAACAGTAGATTTACATTGTTCTGGATGGCGAGCAACGCAACACCACAGAGAGACACCTACTGTGGTGAGACAGAGAATAAAAGAGGAGGGAAAGTCAAGCTCCACATACAGTCAGAGTGTAGTGGTTACATGTTGGGGTTTATTTGTGCATTTTAATTGCTTAATTAGTAATCGATTTAAAGAGGTGTAAATAACGGACTTCAGGAAAACATGGACAATCTTTCACATCAACTGTAGATGTCCGGGAGGATGTTTTGAAGCCTTGACGTACTGGATCTACAGTACTGAAGATCCAAATTTGGCCAAGCTGAGTTGTGACAGGGCAACATACTTCTCTTTAAACCTTAAAGCAAGACTATGAAAGCTTTAAAAGAAGACTGACAAGGTTGTCCTTTAACTAATGAAAAGTTAAAGACATAAACAATGAAACCTATTCTTCCTCAACTCAATTCACGCATGGGTTTTGAAGTTGTCGTATTTGTTTTGGTATTACCTAGTAGGTACCTGGTAGTTTGGCTAATGTTAGAAAACTAAACTCGCCCTCACTAAGCTTTTTTGGAGCCACCATCTAGTTGCTATTTGATAGACTAGCTTAATGCATTTTGCCATTAGCCTCACCATTCATAGAGGCTGCCTGTATACACAACCTGAACAAAATTGCAGACATATTTGCATAGATGCATATATTACTTAAAACAGCGGCCAGAGTCGGTTGCAAAGGCTTCTATAGGAGACAAGGATGGTGTCTAATCTGTGTGGGCTGGTACAGTATAGAGCAGTGGTTCCCAACCTTTTTTCCTCGGCGCCCCCACTACTCATGTCTAACAAAAGCTGAGCCCACCCGCCCCCTGAAACCGAAGTTGAGGTAACTCTGGAGATAGAGCCTTAATTTCTTTTTTGATACATTGGAGTTATCAGCACTGTTATGTTTCTCCGCCATGTTTCATTCATAAAATAGTGATGCCGTGGTGGCAGGAAAAACGAGGATACAACAAAATATATAGTTTTCATGCAGACTTTTGTATACATTATATATTCTAGTGTATTATCATAATTTGTTTAACATGTGCAAATATTTTTTTTTTTTTTTTTTACCTCAACCTCAAATCAGATAAAAGACTTGCACCCAACCCCCCCCCCGTGATCTTTGCCGCCCCCCCTGGGGGTGCCCGGACCCCAGGTTGGGAACCACTGGAGAGTACGGGCAGTTTGTCATGTGTGTTTTAATAAGACTGTCATGCAGAATGCAGACGAAGACAGTAAGAGAGATACACAGAGAAACACAGAACCGGAGATTCAGGAGCTGGGAATTTATGTTTATTTTTCTTTTATTCTTTAGAGACACTCCTTAAATGATTTGATCTTTTATTTAAAAGGCCAGTTTTCCTCTTTGTTGCTTAGTGGTGTTAGGACATCACAGGAAACCAAATTTGATAAAGAAAAGACACGAAACCTCTGAGTCTTTCAAGCCATCATCTTTCGATTAGGCTAAGCTGAGGCTAAGCTGAGGCTGTAGCTTTAAGGTTTTTAGAGTATATGCACTGGTTTTGAATGTGTCTCTGTCCAAATGCATGCATATGTGATAACCCATGTCTGCCATCCTCTCTATCTCACTCTGTCCCCACCCCTGCACCCCAACCCACCTAACGTCCCCAATCTCTCGGTGTGCCAGTGGACCAGAGGCTCTGCAGGAAACCTCTCTATACCACAGCACAGTGGAAATGTCACCCATAACACTCGCCTCAGGATGCCAATCACTTCACACTGCTCCCCACCGTGTGTGTGTGTGTGTGTGTGTGTGTGTGTGTGTGTGTGTGTGTGTGTGTGTGTGTGTGTGTGTGTGTGTGTGTGTGTGTGTGTGTGTAAGACCAAGGTACATGTCCTTGTGTGTAAAGAGAGCATGTAACAATTACTGATATACAGTAGTGTGCGCTCAAAATTCTTCACATCTCTGCTAGAATATAAAAAAAAAAGATTTAGCCAAAGTGTAGGTCTAGATTTATGTTTGTGCTCGGTGATGTGGTAGTGTCTGAGTGCTAATGAGCCTGTCCATCCAAAGGGATTATGGGTTGTCTAGTCAATATGAGGACTACAGGTGTTTGTGGAACTGTGCATGATTATACATCCAAACAGAGAGAGAGAGAGAGAGAGAGAGAGAGAGAGAGAGAGAGAGAGAGAGAGAGAGAGAGAGAGAGAGAGAGAGAGAGAGAGAGAGAGAGAGAGAGAGAGAGAGAGAGAGAGAGTGTGTGGGTGTGTGTGCGGAGGACTACACGCATCTAACGGCAGGCAGAAGACAGAAACAGATGGTGTGGGTTATGGACAAATAGAGCACATGAGCCTGTGAGAGATAGGGAGTAAGCCTATGTCTGAGCACGCATATGTGGTGTTGTTTGTTTCTGTGCATGCATGTGGGCGTGCACATGCTGCACATGAGTGTGTGAATAGGCAAATGCACGTGTCCTGGTGTACATTTACATGCATATGTGAGGGCGTGTGCATTTGTGTATGTGCATGTAAGGGGGAGGATTTGGAGCACAGAGGCGCAGGTGGCCCTGGAAATGCCATCCATTTTCATTTGGATGTGGATTCTGTTTTGAGTGTGTATCAGTGTGTATGGAGGGAGGGTGCGTGCTAGGGAGGGTGATGACAAATGACAACAAAATGAGGAAGGCAGGGGGATGGAAAGCCAAGCTGGCAGGGGATGGCATGCCAGGCTCGCTGTGCAGCCAGGGGGCCGGGCACTCTGTCCTCACGGCAGGCCCCTCTGCCGAGCTGTGAATACAGAGACAACAGCCGGCGCATACACACAGTCTCATAGGCAGAGTGGCAGCAAACAGTGATGGCATCACAGCCTGTCACATGCAAACACACATGTAAACCTTTGTACAAATGCAAAATAATGGATTACAAGTTTGTGATGTCCACTGTTTATTTCTAATAAATGACAACTGCAGAGTGAAATTATTTAAAAGCTTTCTTGATTAGTTTAAGTGACTGATTGAGAGTTCCCAGGCATTTTTAAACCGTTTGCATCGATCACAAGTTGATGTCATATTAGGGTTGTTTAGGTCATTTGTGGAGCAGTGACAGGCATTGGATTAGTAGTAACAATGCAAGATATGTGACTTACATAAAGACCTTTTCCCATTGACAAATCATTATAAAACTGAGCATCTCACATATTCAGAAATTACTCCTTGTATTATCAAAGAAAAGTTACAGTCACCCCTTCAGTTGGTTTGAGCAATGGGTCTAATGCTTCTTGCATTTACTGTACACTTTAAACATTAGATAGCTATCCAACACGCTCATGACACACAAAGTGGCTAGGTGTACATACTTGTCTGAGGAACTTTTCCATGACATACAACTGAGCAACCTTCATTGAAATTGATATATTAATATATCAATTTCAATAGGTATGTAGGTCTCTTCACACATCTAAGGTGAGACATCAGGATTACACTGCAAGTACTTGCCATCCCTTCCAAGGGACTTTTTTCCCCATCATATTTTTCATTAATTTGACTCACAATTCTCAGACACAATTGTGACTTAATAACATGAGACATCAACATGTGGACAATCCAAAACGGCTAAATGCCAGAGAACACCTCACCAATAAGTGTAACTGGTTGAGCTGTTCCAATGAGTGACATATTTTCCAGACTAATTCTGCAAATCCAGACACCTTTGACTTTGCACTTCTAGATACATTTAAGATATCATTTTTTTCATTTCACTCCTGTGACCACGGTAAGACCTGCATGCTAAAAATAATTACTGCTTTAATGCCATTCCTGTTCAGACTTATTTTTGAATAAGAGTGTGTGTGCACCGCTGTGCTCGCAGTCTTTTGACCATTTTGACAGAATAAGTACGTTTCTCCAAGGTTAAGTGGGGGCAGACAGATCTATAGACTGATCCCACATCAATTTTAAACAGATGGAAAGTTATTACTGGAGGTTGAATGAGGATGGAAAGAGATGATTGTGGGACAGCAGGGCAATTGCTGGACAGTGCCTTCTCACCTACAATATATATAATTTTTAACAGAGGAAGGATGTACATGAATGGCAGACAGGTAGCATGCACATGTATGCAATCCCCAGTCTGTTCCCTGGAGCAGAAGAAAGTATTTGGCGGCTTCTAAAATCTCTCCCTACATAACACGCTTGAATGTGCACAATAACATGGAAACACTTGTAAGCTGTCTTGGGCACCAGCGTCCCTCTGCTGGTTCACTTCAGGACACAAAGAATTACACAGTCTGACATAATCAGACTTAGAATTAGTTGTTTGGCTAACAGGCAGCTTGTCCTCACCCAACCTTTTATGTCAGTGTTTCAACCCTGATTCACAATCTGTGGCTTATCAGCAACTGTGGCCCAAAGTCACAAATGTAAACAACCTATGGGGGCGGTTATTTGACATGACACATGGTTAAAGTCACAGAAGTTTCCCTTTCTGTTCGTTCTTCCCTGTCTTTGTAAACAAATGCTCACGTACAGGCCTTTTTACGTCAAATACAAATATTTTTCCCCATCAACATCTGTCTTAATATGGATAGATATCGACATTGTCTCTGAAGATCTCGTCATTGTTCTGTGAAAACCATGTATCTCCAAGATGTCCAAAAAAGCTTTGTTTTCAGCTTTGTGCATTTTTCAGATAATCTAACATGTTTTTAAATGGTTTACTTAGCTTAAGAAGTACTCAGTTTTTTCAACCCAATGGCGCTGCACTGTTAATCTTCACTCATTGTTCAGTTTTGATTTCATATTCCATTGTCCCTTCTGTATGTCATTTACATTTGCTGCTGAATAGCACGAGTTCCCCACAGGGATATATCCACATTTCTGTCTTCGCTTGGTAACGTTTTAGGTTTTTACCTGCTGATTTGATCAAAAGCACCGACAATCAGAGCAACTAAATTCAACCCCTACAGTGAGTAAGATTATATGCACACACATGTATTGTACTTTGTCTTGGCAATATTGTAGTGGTCTTAGAAGGATTATAAAAAGTGCAAAATTCCTGGAAAATAAACAAAACCGAGGAAAAAAGGGCAAAGAAAACTGGAATGACACAGGGGAACAAAGCTGTCTTAATAATCTCTTTTGATGCCTTCCGAACATCATACTTGTCAGCTACTCATATCCCAGAGTTTCTCTTTCAGGCTGTTTCCCTCCTTATACTGAATGTTGGATTCAGCTCAGTGGTCATGAGTGAGGCAGAGAGAAATGAGGCTGTCATGTCAGTTGAGTTAGCAACATGATTAAGCTGGATGCCAACCTTTTCTAACTCTGATGCATTCATGTCAGCTGTATTTAATTCATGAGTCGGTGTAAAGGATTGGAAGTGGTAAGAGGAGGCAGAGAGGAGAGGGAAGGACGGAGGTTCACATGTTGTAATTTGCGGGTTTATCCCACATTCTCACTGATTCTGCCTGTGGCCAAAACCCCTTTGTCTTTTTTTGCTCTGTATTTATTTTATTTTTTTCCTCATCATCCTCAGCTTTTACGACTCATATTTTATGCATACAAAACAAATGCTAACAAATAGCAACCACTACAATGCTCTTTTCTGCAACACATCTTCCCTCTTACATTTTCATTTCCTTCCATACCTATAGCACCCTTTGCTATCTTTGTTCACTTTGCTTTTTTTCTTCCTCCCTTTACTTGCTTCATTTTCCCTAGGTGAAGGATGGAAAGGGAAGGATGAATAGTGAATGCTTGGCCTCCCTCCAGCTCACATTTTCAATAACCAAGGGGCATTTTAATGGTCCTTTAGCAAGCGAGCATGCACATATAGCTGCATGTATGTCTACATGGATATGTTTCTACATTTATATAAATGTGTGCAAATGTTTGTCGGTCCGAGTGTGTATGTGTGCTGCCTGCCCACTTGTTGTATGGCTGACCAGCTAAATAAATACATCAGAAGCTGGGTTCAAAAAACACATTTGTCTCCCCCCTGAGAATGTGAATTATTTTAAATGAAAGCTGGGGAGAGAGATGAATAACAGTAGCGGGTGATGTGGCTGTTGAGGAGAGAGATGGAAGGAGGGGGAAGGACCAGATGGGCAGGGGTGGTATCGAGCCAGGGAGAGCTGGTATAAAGTAAAGGGGTAGAAAAAGAAAAAAATAAAGTGTGATAAAAGAGAGAAGGGGCATGAAAGAGGAGTCAGAAGCCCGATATTGAAAGTGGGGGTGGTAATTGATACAGTAGCAGCTTTGAGAGGCTTTTGTAAAAAGGCACAAATCAGTTGGAGGAAAGCAAGGCAAGGAAGGTTTAAAAAATAAAAAATAAAAGTCAAAGAAGGAAATATGAGGCGACGTCTGTCTGAAACAAAAAGAGTTGGGGAGGGTTGATGACATGACAAGAAGTGACAAACGACAGAGGGGAAGATGAGTGCAACAGAGGGAGCGACATCAGAAACATATGATTGGGCACCGGAGCCAAATTTTGAGCACAGTCGAACGCACACAAACACGTATCTCTCTCTCCCCCACACACACGTACATGAGATGGATCTCCAAGCTTCTCCAGCAGATTTCAGCCTGTTAACCTGACTAACCCTGCCTCACCGCAACTCACCTGCCACATGGTGCCGACAGGGGGCAGGGTGAGAGGGGTGGAGAGAGGTAGAGCGAATAGTTAAAAGAAAGGGGGGAAATGATGACAGAAAGGAGGGAGAGAAAATAAGAAGAAAAAAAGAGAACGGGAGAAAGAAAGCAAAATTAAGAGGTTTTAGAGGAAGTCATGAAGCACCGATGAGATCAGTGGGATAGAAATGAAGTGCAAACTTCTTTGGCAGCGTGGGGAGTGCATGGGGGGTAAATGGGTGAGGGAAATAAAGAAGCGAGAGGGAGCAAAGGGGAGGAGAAGGAAGGCGTGTAGTAAATTACAGAGGGAAGGAGAGCAATAGGAAGGAATAGCAGGGTGGCGAATGTGCCTGGAGTCGGATTTTGGAGCAGCAAACAACAGAGATAATAAGAGAATCTGCTGAAGGCACATGCTACACTCAGTAATTATATAGAAAGAGCAGCCTTAATTAGAACAGGAAGGAGCTTATGAGTGTGGCAGAAACACACACAAATACACCAGCACATGAAACATAGCATTTGCGAGGGAAATTATTACATAATTTGTTTTCCTTTGTAATGAGATTGGAGAACACGTGTGAGCTCATCACCGCAGGTACATGTAGTGCGAATGTGTGAAGGCGTGCAGGGTCAAGATCTAGAACAATGCTGTGTGTGCACATGCTGACAGAAACTAAAGCAAAGGATGGTTCTACACATCAGTATATCACCAACCGCTCTGTTTATTTAATTCTTTGGTAACACTTTATAATAACGGTACATAAATTATCATGAATTCATGCATAAAAAAGCATGAATTCATTCTTGTAGTACTTCATGGACTATCAGTGGTGTACAAGGATTAATTTTTATCTCATGCATGACTTAATGCAGGAACAATACGTTAATTAATGCATCAATTAAGGTCAAATTAAAATGAAATGTATTAAAAATGATACGTATTGTTCCTGCATTAAGTCATGAATGAGATACTATTAATCATTTTATATTATTAATAGTTCTATATGAACGAATTAATGCTTTTTCATACATGAAGTCATGCATGAATTCATGCTAATTCATGTACCATTATTATGAAGTGTTACCAATTTTTTTTTAAGAGATAAAGAAAGGAAAACTGAGAATAATAGAATTTTAACATGGCATTTATTTTATTGTTCCAGCTTTTCTACAATTAGACATTCATTTTTGTTTTATGCTCAAAGCAGGATCTCTGATGTTCTGCAAATCTGATGTTCTAATTTTGTGGATGCTAATATTTCCCTCAGATAATTCAAAACCTCTTTTTATGCAGTTTCCTGAGCATGTTTTTTTTAATTCAATGTGTCTACCAATTTGTGCTTGGAGTGCTTTGTTTTTTTCGAAGAAATTAAAATTATGGCTAGGCATGTGGGAAAGCATCGCAGCATGCATCGCATTGGACTGCGAGGCATTAGTCTCACTTTACGTGTGCTCCTGTGCTCAACAAAGTTGTCCAGAGTAAAACGTGGATCAAAATGCAGGGGTTTTGGGTGACGTCAGTTGCTGCGAATAAAATTGAAATCTCTGCTTCACTGAATTATTCCTGCCTGTGAATCCTAGATCACCACAAAATATAGAAGCAGTGGAAAAACACATCTGAAAAAACTTGAGAAAAATATAAATGTGTGCCTGGGAAATACAAACTTATTTGCTTTATGCCTACAGCATTAAAATAGCAGAATAGGTTAGAGAAGGTCCATTATGACAACAGATGCTATAATGTGAAGTAATCCAGTGTTGCCTGGGTCTGGCGTCACTGTTACATTGCGTGTGGTAATAATCCTCTTCTCTACTCCACAACACTATCTGCTTACAACATTATCAGTAGCTACTCACTGGCTATTCAATATTATTGACCTGCACAGAGACGCTTAGTGCATTTGCTCTCACTCAGATACACAAATAGACCCAGGAGTAAATAAGACCTAGTTACAGAACCTGTTTACAAACACGCACAGAAATTAGTTGAACATAATGGTTATGTTATGATTGCCAGCTTTGCAATCATATTATGTTTCACAGCAGTCAGCCATGCATGTCCTCCAGAAACACGTATATAAGTGTGATTGTGACACACGCAGACAGACACAAACCCACATACACACACAAACTCCCTTACACACACTGCTGTTATCGCACTATCCATATCTATCAGGCACACAATGAGTCTTAATGTCTTTCTCCCACACACAGAATGAAATCAACCCAAGTGTATGTGTGTGTGTCTGCTGTGTGGGGCGTACCACAGCATGCTCCTGAATGTGTGTGTCCTCGCTATATGTGTGTATGAGCAGTCCCAGCGCAATTCCTCAGTTTAGTGGAGCATTACTGCTGATCAATAGCTCTGGTGCAGTGGGAGATGTCAGGGTTGGGGCTGCATATTCATACCACTACTGCTGAACTGAGAAATGAGGCACTACAGGGGAAGAGTGTGTGTGTGTGTGTGTGTGTGTGTGTGTGTGTGTGTGTGTGTGTGTGTGTGTGTGTGTGTGTGTGTGTGTGTGTGTGTGTTGCTCTTAGGGAGAATTACAGGCCCTGTCACCTATAGACCACACACTAACTGTGCCCAGGGAAGTTCGAGCACCAAAGATAAAGTATAGGATCTCTCTCTTTTTCTCTCTCTTTCCAGGCATCCTGTCTTCATTGGTGCTGTCACTGAACTTCACCATCTTTGTCTGCTTGCTCCTTTGGCAACAAGCCTGGCCTGTCCTATTCTCCCTTCACTTCTGCTTTTCTTTCAAACAGTTTCTATTCTCCTGTCACTGTTAGAAATCACATATTTTCAACTCCTCATGTCTTCGTCTGTCCAGTGTTTCCGGACTTCACTCCTGACATTTCACTGCTCTGCGAATTTTGCTTTGTCTGTTCGTTCAATTTCATTGTCCTCAGCTTAACTTTTATTGTAGAAAAAGCATTGTTGATAATTACAAGAAGCAGCTCAAGCAACAGACCAACTGCCAATAAATACTTATATCCAACTGTCAAACATTCTGCAACACAGCCAACGTTCTGCATGACTTATGATCAGCGTAGTTGATTCTACCAACTTTTCTACTAATACTTTGTACTTTCTGCATTTTTTGTTAAGCAGATTGTGTTCCTCAGACAACATGTAAAACTACATAAAACAGCATTAGGCAGCATGTTGTAACAGCTTCTCATTAACTGCCCAAATGTTAAAAAGACACAGGCAGTGTGAACACAACTTTTTGTCTTTGCCTTGTTCTTTATAAGTTGGCTTTTGTCGGTCTGTTTTTTTCCCCTAACCCACCTGCCTATTTTTTGCCTTTGTTCTAAAAATATCATAGTCATGCAATCTCACAATTTCTACTCTAACTTCTTCAGCCAGATGCACAACATTTTTTACAAAGCCAAAACTATGCATATGCATTCTTTTGATTGCATTTAATTAGATTTGTTTAATTTAAAGGTCCAATGTGTAGGAATTTCTCCCATCTAGCGTTGAGACTCTCTCTCTCGCACCACGCTGTTCAAAGTACGTATTACAGTTACGGTAGCCTTCACGCTTCAAAAAGACGGTCTTTTGCTATTTTCAATATCCTTTTTCTTTTTCTGGGTGAAGAAGAAGACTCCTGTTCCTGAAATTTGGATTTTGAATACGTGTGGTCCTCCACGTTTCCTTCTTCAAACTTGCCCGGGGCCGGGAAGCGACAATATCCATTAGCAGCACCTGTGAGTTTATCAGGTGACAGCGAAAACGTGAAAGGCGGAGCAGTTTATCCTGTATGTCCCTTACTGGCTAACGTATTTCAAGATGGCGCATGAATATGGAGCGTCTACCCCCAGTTCATGCAAATGCAAACGTAAAATTTCAAGCCAAAAGGAATACTTGGAATTGATGGTGGTGGTAAATATTCATGAAAAAGGACAGGTTTGTGAACGGGCAACACGGACTTTGATAATGAACACCTAAACACGTTACACACTGGAACTTTAATGTTGTGTGTACGTGTGGGCTGTGCAATTAATCAATTTTTAATCAGAATTACGATTTCTGCTCCTAACGATCCCAAAAACAGAGTAATCGAGAAAACGATTATTTTGCACATTACGTTTTGCAAGTCAACTCTTATTTTGTCATGAGTTCTGAATGGAGAGAAAAAAGCTCAAACGGGAAAAGTATTAGAGTGAAATTTCACAGTTCAAGGTGTTTTCAGTGTTGATTTGTTTAACTGTTTCACGGTTTGTTTGTTTTAATTCAATAATTACAACGTCTTTCTAAAAGCCAATGAGTAATCGTGTAAAATAATCAGGATTTCAATATTGACCAAAATAATCGTGATTATGATTCTTTCCATAATCGAGCAGCCCTAATGTGTGGTGCTGTTTGACAAATCTCACTCTTTGTGAAACTGGGCGCACGGGGAATGAGCCTCATTTCCACTCCCACAGGAGACAAATGGATACAGACATGCCCCTAATCAGCCATTTTCATATCAGTACTTCTGTCTGCTTCACTACTCACACACAAGGTGCAATTTTATGTATTTGTGCCATATCGTTTGATATTCTCTAACAAAGCCAGAGCAGTTGTCGATCCACGCAGCTATCATTATTTCATCACATGCATCTATAAAACATCATCAGTACTGATATCTCAATTATCATCAAATGTCAGAAAGGTAATTAATGATTTAGTTTATAGCACACAAAATGCTTCACAATACAGGATAAAATAAAAAAGAAATTAAATGACATATTAGCAGATGGAAATAAAAGAATGCCTCTATACTTAATGTCAATAAAAAGAACGATAAATCACACTAAATCTAATTGATTAGTGTGATAAATTTTACACCTCATTCTCACTGCAGGTTCTTCTTTTATAAATGCCGATGTGTGTATGGGTAATGGAGTATGCATGTTGTTTGTGCACATGCAACCTTTTTCATCTGGCCCCTTATCTCTATTGCTCTACAACTGCTATTAACTTTTTACCAACCCCCTTTTCTCCTTTCTCACCTCTGTCCTCCTCCAACACTGATTGGTACTTTAAACATTTGCATCTACTTCTATTCTGTTACTAAACTTTCTGTCTGTATTTATGTTGTTTAGTTGTCTTTAACATTTACTGGCACAATGAGCTCAAGATAAAAACTATCAAGGTCTCAACATGAATTAAAAAAAAACACCTGTAAGTTAATCACACCCGTAGAAAGACACCATTGGCGAGAAGTTACCAAAACAGAAGGAGGTAATTTCATAGCAATAAATTGCAACCATCAACCATAACAGCAACTCAAGAGTTCAGCACTTCTGCTAAATTACCCCTCCATTACGATGCACACAGCCTGCTGTCCAGTGACTACAACACCCACATCTCATTGCACAACAATGCAAGATGGGGTGTGAAAGCTAACAGCAACAGTCAGGCGATCAAACTGCTGCTGCTGTATGAGCAATGGGTTGTGAAAAAAAGATTCCAATACTGTCCCTGTGTTTAACGTCAGAGTGCAACACCCCACGCCACCCACCGACAATGCTTCATGTAAGTACGTGTGTGTAGGCCATTCAGGCTACAACTCCATAGGGTACAGCCATCTGAAGAAAGAGTACATTAGTTACTTTGCACACGCACGCACGCACGCACGCACACACACACACACACACACACACACACACACACACACACACACACACACACACACACACACACACACACACACACACACACACACACACACACACACACACACACACACAGCAAGGCGTTCAGACTGTATCATGTGTCATGTCGACATGTGTGCTGACACTCTTACGCATGAACCAAGGTAACATCACAGACAAATCGAGGCCCTGAGCATTGATGTCATGTCAGTGTTAAACAAAAGCAGACATGGATTGAAATTGAGTGTGGAAGGCTTTTCTGTACTTCCATTGTCTGTCTTTGAAAAACAATGTCCACTCTGTATCACTCTCCTTGTCTCAACACTTAACAGTGCTTTCTTCTTGATTTCTCCTCTCGCTCCTTGCCCACATGCAATTATTTCCACTATTCTCCTTCACTCTTACAGTATCTGTCGTATCTTCACAGCTCTCTTTTCACATGGATCAACCTTTCCCCTCTCTTGTCCTCCTCCTGTTTTTCTAATCTCTCCAACACACAGCCATCCTCCGCTCTCCCTCCTTTCCTCACCGTTCTCCCTCTCTTCTATAGCACAGCAAAAGTCTTCATCTTATTAATTCATTCTTGTCTATTATTTGAAAATCAAAAAAATCTGGCTGTGCGAAGTGTGCTTACCAGAGAGTGAGAGTGAGCTTAACTGACCCCTCATTTCTACAACATGCTTCAACCAAGTTGAATTGTACTGGACACAGGTAGATGCATCTTATTGTCCTGGCAGATTTTTGTAAATGTTTCAAGAAAAATGCAACTTTAAGGGCTCAAAAATACCCAACAGTTAATTTAAAAGCTGGATATTTTTGCAGTGTTCTTTCTTTGTTTCTCTCTTATACCAGAGGAATTGTTCACAGTTATTCTGACAAAGAACTGGAGGACATCAACAGTACTTTAAGTAGTCAAATTCCCTCCCTTCTAATCCTACCTTCACTTCTGCTTTGCAAACATTTCTTTGCCTTGTTCTTTCATTTGCTTGTTTGTTTAGTTCTCTTTCCTCACACAGTCCCTTTCCTGTTCCTTCTGTTCCCTCTTTGTTTTCTGGCCTCTTTCATCTACCCATGCATCCCACTTTCTATTTATTTGTTTCCTACCTTCACAGCTGCTGTGTCCTTCCTCGTAGCCGGCGCTGCAGCTGCACTTCCCAATGGGCACCAGCCATTCCCCCTCGGCGCTGCAATGCATCCTGGGAGGGCTGTCAGCGTCAACCTCAGAGTTGTTGACGCAGGTGCCGCGCACCTCTACCAGCGTGGCGAAGGCCGCCTCAGCCACCGTGTCGGGGAACACTGCCAGGTTCTGCACAGTTGCAAGGCAGCGTTTGTAGTACACGCGCACGGCCACTAGGGCCACGCAGGCACCGACGTCCTGGAAAGCCAGGTGGAAGCCCTTGCGGTTGAGGTGGCCGATCTCACGCACCTCCGTGTTCAGTTTCATCTTTCTCTCACCCAGGTCACCCTGCGTGAAGCTCTCGTCGGCAGCGATGGTGTCAATCTTGGTGTAGCGATCCTCTCGGGTCACACCCCCGAGGTCCCTGTCCGACTCGACGTAGAGGAGGTTGAAGGTCTCCTTGCACGTGCCCGCCACACCGGGGATGCTGTTGCAGTCACGCAGCGTGAACTGGAGCTCCACGAAAATGCGCTGGCCACCTCGGCGCGCCACCCAGCCTGTCTGCAGCCAGTTGTTCTGCTGTGTGGGCTCCATCACGTTGCACACCTGGTACGTCCGGATAGGCTTGTACTTCTCATCTACACCACTTATCTCCTCCCACTGGTGAGATGGAGGCAGGTGGGGAGGGGAAAAGGGAGGAGAGAGGGACAACAAAGAGGATTAAAGGTGGAGGTGGAGGTATAGTGAAGAGGATGAGAGGAAAGAAGGAGAGGAAAGGAGAACAACAGGAATGGAGGACGGCAAAAGTACAGTTAAAACAACAGAAGAGAAACAGGAGTGAAGTGATAATATGAGGGAGTGAAAAGACAGAAAACAAAGTAAAGTGAGGTGGGCGGGAGACAACACAGATAATGAAAAGGAAAGTCAAAAGTCAGAGAAAGAAAGAATACAGTCAGTACAGGTTAACAGTCTAACGACATAATCTGATTAATGGGTGTGTGGGTGTCGAAAAAAAACATTCACACTCAGATTCTTTAAGAACGTCACAGAGAAAATGACAAACTGCACTACCTCAGTCATTACATCAGACTTGAGTGGTGTTACTGAAAGAATGGGTCAGACCTTAGTGGCTTTTTCAGCCGGTCTCTTTTCATCTCCACTGCCCTAGTCACTAAATGTAATGGCATTTGAGAGGAATTACTAAAGTGGAATTCAAAGCAACTGTATCCTTCCTTCTAGATAAAACCAACAGTTATATGCTGTATGAAGATTATAGTCATATAATGGAGAGGGACTTGCTTTTGTATAAATTTAAACATAAGGTTAAGCCTGCCAAACTCACTCACCACTCAAAAACACTTAGTATGTCCTATAATAGAAAGAGTTAGTATTTTTTATTTACTTTTATTAGAAAATTTGCAGTATAAAGCAAGTGAGAAAAACCCTTTTATCTCATACGTTATTGGTCCATTGGAACAACTCCATGTCACCATTTGAATTACTGAGATTGAGTCAGACTTGACAAGAATTAAAAGTAAACTGAGCACCAAATGTGGATCTCTCACTCTGCCGCACATACACATGCATACACACACACACAAAGCAAACCAAACTGTAAAAGCGATGATATGTGATAGTAATGTGATAAACTGCACTACTGCCAGGGTGACTAAATCAAAGTTGATGCAGTGTGTTCTCTCTGTGTGCCATTGGGGACGGTAGTTGAGTCAAACAAGTACATTAATAGATTAGATTTAGCTTTGCATGTGATCCAACAGCCACCTCAAGCTGCCAGTGACTCAACACAATCTACACTAAACAGTATGTGTACAATGCTGTTTATATAATAGACACCTTGGGTGTGTTGCACATGAAAAAAGGCCAGCGTCCAGGTGGGAAGTGGGCGACAAACTGCTTAGGCAGTGGCAGATTATTTAAAAAGGGCTCCGGCCTTTGTCTTGCATAACTTAGTGCTAAGGTTTTTACAAGCCAAATCGATTGATACGGGGGGGGGCATTCATCTGTGGCAGTATATCTGTGTCTAGGTTTGGGCACTGCGGTATCCAAACCTGCATAAGCACCATTGATTAATGATAATGATGAGCTCTGGACTGGGCGAGAAGAGAACACGTGAGAAAGGAAGGGAATGATTAGAAGAAGGAAAATTAGAAACAGCATGAACAGAACAGGAGGATGAAAAGGGGTGGTCTGGGCCAGATGTTAAGCAAGCAGCTATGTTGTGGAGCCAAGCGAGTGAACAAGCACATGTGCAAACAAATAAACAAACATACAGACGATAATGAAAATGCAAGTAAGCACACTTACTCCATTAGGGGGATAGGATGTCCATCCCAGCTCTGCCTGAGTCTCTTTAGAATTCAGCAGCACCACTGCAGGAAATAAAGAGGAAAAAACAAACAGAGAAGCACATAGGTCAATTTAGAAAGGATTATGGAGTTTGTATTTATTTTATCTTGTCAGCGTAAATAAGTTTGTCAATAGTGTGCCATGAGTGCATGTCAACAAAGCACGTTAAAGACTAACTAATAAAGAAAGAGTGGTCTTCAATTTACAAGTCTAACAATGTAAGTGCAACACGACATATTACTTTTGGAATAATGAAAGAAAGCCATTAACACCGAGGCAGGCCTGTCAAAATCTGGTGAAGGTGAACGTATCCTTTGATAAGTGCATTAATGCCATCTGCTGAGGACTTAAGCTGGACAAAGAGCTTTCCATCATCCGCTGGCTTCAGCAGTAAAAAATACCAGAGGCCGCTAACAAAACACGACAGAGCCCCACAGAGCTTTCAAAACAAGGCGAGAGACAAAGAGTTCCCTCAGTCAGCTTTCAATGGTGGGTCTGTGCTCTACAGTATGTGTTTTCCTTTCAGCACCATGGACAGGGGGCAAGAGCAAGCTTTGAGTGTGTTTTTAGCACCACGGACAGCTACACAAAAAAATACAGTGGAATGAAGCTCTGAGAAAGCGCTGTGCAATGCTACTTTAGTTGCTTAAATAAAAAGACCCACTGCAAGGAGAAGTGTCCTAAAAGGACATCTGGAGTTGAGCTAAACATTTTTACACAAAGTATTTATTGTTTCTAATAGAAGTGATCTTATTAGAAGTGATCTTACTACAATATCAGTGGTAGAACACAACTACATTTACTCGATTACTGACTTTAAGTACAAATTTGAGGTGCTTTACTTGAGTAGTGTTATGTTATTTATATTTCACTAGGTTTTCAGAAAACAGAGTATCTTTACTTTTGATAATTTAAGTATATCTTGTTCATTGTTTCGTCTATGCTATAACTCACATTGTATACAATGTGATCCAAGGCTGCAACACATTTGTTTCATGATTAATTAATTTAATTGATTGTTCATTTAGTAGTTTAGTCTATACAGTTGGAATTGTTTTTTTTCAAATTCCCATCACAATTTCCCAAAGCCAAAACCACTTGTTTTGTCCAACTAACAGCCAAAAATCCCAAAACATCTGTGTAATAGAAGCAGAGCAGAAACAATTAATTGGATGGTCAACCAAACTCTGCAACTATTCATATCATTCCTTTATCATCATCTTTAGGCCAAAACACCAAATATTCTGTTGCGCCAGATTCCTATATGTGGGGGTGTTATACCTTATGTACCTTGCAGTATGGCTGTAAACTGAATATGTTTAAGTTTTAAAATGTTGGTCAGATAAGAACATTTTTAATGACAATTCTTCATAATTTTGCATTTCATAGAGAAAGAATATCAAGTGATTATTCAAGAGAATATTCATCAGATTAATCACTTATAAAACTAGTCTTCAGTTGAAGTTATGGTGTAAGTAGTACAAGATCTAAATATGTCTACCACTGAAAAAATATCCATAGTTACAGTATGAGGCATCGCCAAGTACTTCAGCATCCTGTTCAAACCAAAGTTGGCATAGCAACCGAGGAGCCACAGTTCACTAGTCAAAGTCATGTCTTTGAGCAGTCGGGAGTGAGATTGGCCATTTCAAACTCAGTAGTATTTGGCAGGGGTACATGAAAGCCATCATTAGAACATTTATCTTAATCTATAATGTAATATCAACATCTGTAGCGACATATGGTGAGCTGCATTACCGCCTCATTTTTAAAGGATTTTGCTAATATTAAAGTTACCCATGCTTTAAGCTTGTCTGCTTAAAAAGATACTCTCCCCACCCCCCACACACTCTTTTTCTGTATTCCCAACATCTACAGCCCTGAAGCAAAATGAGTCTGACAACTCTTTTTTTTCAACATCCTGTGCAAAGACTGTTGTCTTTCATCCTTAGAAAAAAGCGCTACCTTCACTCTTGTACTTCAGTGTGTTACTTGGCTTTAACTTTAGTTTTCTACGTCAACTTTTAACCATTTTAGGAGCCTTGTAAGGGCTCTCAAAAATAACCTGTGTGACAGTCTATAGTGGGGAGTAGACTGCTTGACAAGTAACCATTTCTTCTCATCTTAAGCATTGCTTGAATTCTTAAAAACGACTTTGATCCGATACCCATTGCTACATTACAGTAAACCTACAGTAACCTGCTGGTGAGCAAAGAGTAAAAACCTTCGCATTCTGACTCATGCTGTGGGCTGAGATGTGGCGGCTAAGACCTGTAATGTTGCTGACTCATGCTCTGACAAGGAGGCTATGGACTTTGACACGAGATGTGCTCATGTACCAAAAGGGAAGTACGATCTTTGATGTTTTCCAGTTGCAAGGAGAAGCAAGTGTCGAAACAAACCGGTCAATACATTGGCTGAACTTTTCAAACAAACAAACTGAGAATATTTTCTTTTATTTTTGTTTCATCCCAAGGCCATGATTCCATCCGCTTAGGAGAAGAATTATTAATACAAGGTTATATAAATGCAATTTGAGATAAAAAAAAAAGGAGACTTGCTCTTTAGTGCTACCTTTAAGAGTCCAATGAGAGTGAATAGATTTGGAGGGGGTGGATTGTGGGCTAGCATGGAGGAAAGTCTCACTGGACCATGATAGATCCTTTACTAAACACTTAACTTTATTTTTTTTGGGGGGGGGCTAACACTGCCGGGTGCCCAAAGCATGGTTCTGTGGTTAGCTGATAACACAGAGGCATTTGGAGAAGATTAGAGTGGGAGAGGCCAAGGGTGGTGGAGAGACACTGAGAAAGGCTGAGGTGGGAGCCGAAGAGAGACGATGAGAGAAAATAATCAGCGGAAGAGGGTAGAGAGAAGCAAGAAAGAGAGCCAACTTGAAAGAGAAAAAGACAAAAAATTCAAGTAGGCAAGAGAGACAGAAAAAAGAAAAGGAAGAGAGAAAGAGGCACATGAAGTACAAATAAATGAACACTCCGGGCAATACACAGAGGGATCAGTATACCTTAGTGAGCAGTCAGTCAGAGAGTTACTCAGAGGACAAAGTTGGCACTATGATCACACACTGAACACATAAGTCCTGTAATCACAGCCTAGTTAGACAGGCTAATGGGCCTTTGGGAGCAGGAGGGAGAGAGAAATACAGAGAGACAGATAAGAGAAAGCGCGTCAGAGAGAGAGAGAGAGACAAAAAAAAGTTAAGAAAAGAAAACCAAAGTAGGTGAAGGAAGGGTCACTTAAAGAGAGGGAAAAAATTAGAGTAAGAAACGTGACAAAGAAACAAAAGCTCTCTGCCCATGGCTCTGACTAAGAGCCGTGACAAATTAGCTACTAAACACCAATTTCAAAAGGTTGTTTCATAAATAATTGCCCATCATTATACGGACAATGTGGATCTGTGAGCTAATTTTGTTTTTTTTTGTCTGTTTGGCCTCAGCCCTATATACAGTAGGACACACAAGACAAGGCTGACTTTTATCACTGGTAGATAAAACAGAGTCCCAGCCAGACGACAGATTACATATAAAGAGGAGAGCAGCCTAGTCTAATTTAACTTTACATGGGGAGCTTATGTAAAGACAGCCTTTCTTACTTCAGGTAAGAAAAAATATCTAGTTGCTTGTGTTTTGATGTAAAAATGAGAAGACATTGGAGAAGAGTATCAAAGAGCTTTTATCAGAAAGACTGAAAGAGTAGACTATAAAAACATTCTGAAAAAGAAAGAATTAATGACAAGGCACAGAAACCGCCCCAGTAATGGAGCAAAGGCTTTCTTGATGCCAGTCTTGAAATTCATAACTTTAGCAAACTTTCTCTGGTTTGTGCGATGTATTAAATGACTTGTTCAGCCCTGCCAATACACAAGGATGAGACAAGTTGACAGATACAAAGCACTGAGGGAAGACACAGCTGTAGGAGAGACGTGTCCTACAGCACTCAGGTCAAGTATTTCAAGTATTCAAGGGGTTTTAAGGGCTACCAATGTTAAGGCTTCTCATTCTTTCTGTCAAAAGTAAGTGTGTGTAACTCTTTAAATGAGAGTAAAGGCAGACTCCTATGGCCAAATATTTTATCTGACTAGAGACAACAAAAAAAAGCACAGAGAACTACATAACTGATAAACAAAAGGTATGTATAAATAGTGTACGACATTCTGTCAAAGACAAAAAAAATCTGTCTCTGCTGAAACACAGCTGATGAATATACAATGTGGAACATAAGTATATTCTTACAAATGCAGACGATTTAAATCCCTCCCAGTGAGAGAGAGCCTCATTTCATAATTTGCCTCGGTAGTGTTCCATAGCTTCATGGCAATATTAGCTCGGGCATTTGCTGTCCTCACAGCGACCTGCGGGCAACTCATCAGCCAGCCTACTCCAAGGTAGACCACGGAGCTCAGGAAGCTCAACCTTTCCAAAGAGAGCGCACCCAGACAGGGATAAACACAAGCCAGTGATGCTCCACTGGGACAACTATAATTGTCCAGCCATTATCCTTCTTATACAACAGGAGAGTGGAGGAGAAACTGAGACTTCAAATGGCCTGAAGAAAACACTATTATCACAGCTTTAATAAGAAAATGTGTAATAAGAGACATGAATGACTTGTATCTTGAGACTTGCTTTCACAGAATAGAGACTTGATTTTGACTTGACCCTATGACTTGAGATTTGACTTGGACACATCAGCATGACTTCAGACTCCGCCTGGATTTGCCCTCAAGAACTTGAACCTTGACTCAAGACTTCTTGACAGATTTGACTTGGTAATGTCTTGACAGACTTTGACTCAAATTAATAAAGGGAGAGTTGCTTTGACAGACTCGAGACCTGATTAGGACTTTTCTAAATGAATTGAGACCTGACCCCCCCTCAGTAACTTGAGACTGGCATTGGCAGACTTAAGACTTAAGGTTGGACTTGTCTGTATGACTTATGACTTGACTAGGACTTGTATAAATTACTTAAGACTTGTTTTAACAGAATTGAGACTTAACTTGGACTTGTCTATGTGACTTAATAATAATAATAATAATAATAATAATAATGTATACTTTATTAATTCCGCAAGGGGAAATTACACTGTTTACATTAAATTACACACTTACCGTACGGGGACTTGGACCAGCGACCCTCCGGTTCCCAACCCAACTCCCTACTGACTGAGCCTGAATTGATGTCAGCAAATATATTGGCAACAACTGACAATCTACAGAGTTCCCTGAGCCCATGGGGACATTTTAAAACGTCAAATCTCAAAGATATGCAACCTTACGATGACATGAAGATGAAGAAAAGAAGAGAAACTTTAAAACTGAGATGCTAGAAGGAAAATGGCTTAAACTATGGATTGATTGTCAAAACAGTGTCAATCAACTAATTTATTAATTGACTAATTGTTTCAGCATGACTATTTATAGAAATGTATATCTGTATATCTAGTAGCTACAAAATAAGTCAATCATCTTGAGAGACAGATTGTGGAGGGAAATGTAGGTAGGTATCCAATAGCTAAACAAAGCAGATTGGGAACTGTTTTAAACACTACTTTGCAAATGTAAAATAAAAAGTAGACGGTATGTACCCCTAAGTATTAGCAGGGGATAGTTTGTTGATCCCTAAGGAGAGAGACTGGTTCTTCACTTTCCCACTGAACTGAAATATTGAAGCAGAAGCACCCTTGAGGCTGGTTGGGATTTACAGTCTTGCTCGAGGACACTGAAGCAGGGTGGGAACATGGGACTTGGAGGGCCTGAATCTCAGCACTTTATATGAAAAATGATCTTCCTGTTTGCTACACCACCCTGCTGCTCAAAGACGTGGGAGGGAAGATAATATATAGTTCAACAGAAGCAGTACAGTAATGCTTCTGTAGGACCGATAAAAAAAGGATAAATGGATGGGGATATGAAGTGTCACATAAAAAACACAAACAGGCACATAAAAGACAAATGCTGTGTATAGGCGGACACACACACAAATCAGCAACAAAAACACACCCACACACACACTACCTTCTGAGACAAATGGTGTCAGCGAACTCTTTGTCTCCCACACACACACACACACACACACACACACACACACACACACACACACACACACACACACACACACACACACACACACACACACACACACACACACACACACACACACAGTTCTAACAGCAGAGCACATTAACTTCAAACAGGGCTCTCCTTTTAACAGAGTCATTAAACTTTCATACTGTGACATAGTGTAGCAAGACTGGACTGTCCGCTCTCTAAAGCCCACCATGCAATTACCTACATGACGCATGACAATGGGGCGAACACCTAAATGCTATCATGGTACAGCGCACGTCTCTTATCTTTACAATGTGCTTGATTTTTTGTTTTATTAATTGTGAGTCTATGAGAAAGTAGTAAAAAGTGCCCATCATAACTTCCCACAGCTGAAGGGAATGTAATTAAATTGCTTGTTTTGTCCAACCAACAGTCAAAGCCCCCAAAAATATTAAATTTACAATTCAAGTCAAGCAACAAATCTTGATTTTTTTCAGCAAATGCAGCATTGTAATGTACATGTATGAGTGTAATTTTTTTTCGTGATATTTTGGTTGATTTTAGACTATTTGAAGCAAAGAAATCTTTCTGTGTCATTGCTTTAGTATGCCCAGTTATGTTTGCTCTGAAAATGTGTAATAAAAAACATATTAAAACTACTAATTCCATTAAAAAGGAATATAATGAAATATGATCCGACGTGCATGTAAGCTCTTGTTGAGCCAGCGAGCACAGTGGGCTGTAATACAGGGACTAATGCTGGGTTTTCAGTTTTGTGTGTAAGGAGGTCTATTCTGTGGGTTGACGATAAAGGTGCTAATCCTCTCACAGCTTTATATGGTATGGTAAAATCCTGATCCATGCTTGCTTGCAGTAGAAGCCAGTGTACATATGGGAAAACAGGTGTTTTATGGTCATAATTCCTCTTTTTTACTTACAAAATGAAGACTTTCATTGGCTGGCTTTTTGGGAAAACCAGAAAAAAAGGCAGGCTGCAATAACTGAGAAGTGCAGCGAAGCAGTCAAAGTTTCAACATCAGCAATGACCGTATAGAATGAATTTCTACAAAAGAAACGCCAAGGAACTTTACCTATCAAGGCAAAATCTCCATGGAAGCAAACGCGACAGGTGCTGTTCAGAAATCACTCTCGTTGTTATTCTAGTACCTTGATGACAGCGACAACCTTTATGAATTCAACCCTCGAGTCAAGATACAGTACATAACATGGTACATAATGTCCACGTCGCTCTCATGTCCCCACCACATCATTTGTCATTCTAGTCACTTTCCCACCTTATTTTCCTCATCTCCTCCCCCTGTAATTCTAAGCTTTTCCTCCCCATTTCCCCCTTCTCTCTACCTCTCTTGCAGTGCCAGTCTTGAATCTGAATGACCACCTGTTAAGGCAAATCGCTTCCAGGGGGAATAAAGCGAGTGTGTGTATGCATGTTTGTGTGCGCTCGAGGGAATGAAAGAAAAGAGTCATTGAGTGAGTCAGAGAGACTGCAAAAGCAAAGAGTGTGTTTGAGAAAAAAAATAGTAGAGGAGGAAAAAGCTAAATTCCGGCAAAGAGTGAGGACTGACTGTAAAAAGAAATAGAAAACGAGAACGACAGGTTGAGTCAGGCACCTAAGGAAGAAAAAGATGCTATTAAAGTTATACCTGCTGCTACTGAATAAATACACACCTGCGGGGCGTTTGTATTGCAATACGTTTCCAGGGAGTAAATATTCCTTCCTTTTTATTTCCCAGAAGACACAGGAAAAAGGAATGAGAGTTATAGAAAAATTGGGAACTTAACGGAAGACAGAACAAAAGCCAAGGACAGAGCAAAAGACAGAGAAAGAAAGAGAGCTAGAGAGACCAGAGGCCAAAGGAACGTATTTTCATTTGTAGGGTCTTGTAAAAGGTTGTAATTGGTTGTCTGGATTGATAAAGTGGGAGCGCTGAGAACGCTGTCAGGTCTTATTGTTACGACAGAGTGGCTGCAAGGTACAGGCCTGAGAACAGTGCTTTACTGGTAACAAGACTGGAAGTCAAACTTCTGCAAAGAAGAGCAAAGCAACATACAGCAAAGACTAAAGAAAAGATTTAGAAAGAGATGGGGTGATATATGAATATCAGATTTAATTCTGAAACAACTGCACTTATCAAAGAATGTCTCAGGTTACATTTAGGATAGAAATCAAAAATACCCTATTCTCTTCTGTGTCGGTTGGCTCAGGTTCAGGAAAGCCACTTTAGCAAAGGGATGAGCTGTTTAAAGGGACGAGTGGACCATGCAAGTAGAACCTATTTAAAGGATGGACAGAGTGGTAAGTGAAGGGACAAACGTAGATACCACTTCAGGAACAGTCACAGCACTAAAAGCAAAGTGCTGAAAATAAAACCAGGCAAACATGATGGTGAAAGAGACTCTTGCAGCAGATATAAAAATAAAAAGAGAAGAGATGGACAAGAGTGAGAGGAAAAAAAGATGATGAAAGAAATACTTAAATATTGACACAATGTATCCACCATACTGGAATGACTCAGCTCTCTGTTTTTTGGGTCATGGCCTTGCTGCCAATAGAGTCTGCCGGGCTGGGTGCCACAATGAATACATCGGCGACAGTAATAGGCCAAATCATGTGTATGAAAAATAGGAACGGACAGTTGATTCACAGTGTTGCCTCTTTATCATTTAAAGCATTAAACATGACACAAATAATTTACTTCTGAAAAGAGCAATTTGCGACATCAGTAGTTTTAATGGAGGCAGCAATATGGCGCTCCAAAGGGGCTTTATTCACTGATAGCTGGTTCCTGAACACTATCCTTCTTGCATGAAACAACTCGCCTGCAGCACTCAACTAAAACTTTTAAGAGACATCCTGGCAGTATATGTTCAGTTTCAAGGCTTTGTACAGGGAATGCATTTGCCATCTCGTGCCGATGAATGCATGATCATCTCTCCCTTCTACAAGACTAGACAGTGAATAGCAATGATTTGTCAAAAAGTGCAACCTTGCTGCCTTAGAAGTAAATGAATATAGGCAGAGAGAATATCCCCTGGCAGAGAAGTAACCAGGGCTATGTTTGCTTGGTTAGTGTAGAAAGATGTAGATTTCTTCTGCTTCCAAACTTGTTTCATATCCGACACACCAAGATACAGATATATCTAATATATCACCCCATCCCCATGTGATGAGCATGCATGTCTTGGTCGTGTTGCTGGGTGATCACCAATCACCTAGTCTATATCCACAACATTCCTCTTCTGGGATTCCCCCGTTGCAGACGGAAATTCTGCCGTTTTCACTCGTTTAGGCCGGATATCCGTGACCTTGGGCTTTCTTTGTGTTGAAGTTTAAAATTCTGGTGGATTTATGAGGACTATGGTTAACTGCTCCTCAGATCTCTGCAGGGTAAATCCAGACAGCTCGCTAGACTATCTGTCCAATCTTGAGTTTTCTGTTGCATGACTAAAACAACTTTTGAACGTACACATGTTCCACCAAAACAAGTTCCTTCCCGAGGCTATTTTACAGAGGCGCATTTTGCAGAGGCGCAATGCGAGACTAACAATCACCCAGCCTTGCTCGACTCAACCTCCTTGGGCGGCAATGTTATTTGTGCCTCTACACCCCCTCAATCTACTAGACTAGACTGTGCATAGCAGAGATTTGTTCAAAAGTGCAACCTTGCTGCCTTTAAAGCAAAATCAAAAGCATCGTAGTGACAACAAGGTTTTTATTCCACTATACGACAAGGCCAATAAGAGGGCTTTTGAAAAACAATAGACCTTGAGTTGCACTTGTTAAATAAAACAAAGGATGCCTCACAACTACCGTTTTGTCCCCAAATAACATCTATTCAACACTTGAACCTTGAAAAGAAGTAACAATTTCCAATGTGTTTTTATTAAGTAACAAGCATGATTTTGATTTCCTCTAGCTCTTATGCAACCAGATATCCATATGTCATGGTGTGCATGCCCTATTTAAGGATGTTAAGAAAATCTACAGCGAGTATGCCTATATGTGGTGCTCAGTGAGCCAGCTTTAAATGTGCTTGCATAATGCAAGTGCTCAAAGAGTCCACATGGCTACACATTTTGGGAGGAAGAGTGCATATGGGCTGCATCTTAAAGATTACAGATGAAAACTTGTTGAATTAACTCAAGTGGGGTATGTATGTGTAAACACATGGATGGCTGCATTGCTAGAGCATGAGTACACAAGTGTTAGATCACTTTGCACATGAAATAAGGAACGTTGCTTTATTACAGTCCGTACCAAATTAAAAATGTCACGCATATTTGTCCGTAAATCTCAAAAGGTTCTAAAAAAACTAGACTGAAAATGTCACGGAAAGCAGATAAACACACACACACACACACACACACACACACACACACACACACACACACACACACACACACACACACACACACACACACACACACACACACTATAACCGCAGATCTAACAGCATAGCACATTAACTTCAAACAGGGCTCTCCTTTTAACAGAGTCATTAAACTTTCATACTGTGACATAGTGTAGCGAGACTGGACTGTCCGCTCTCTAAAGCCCACCATGCAATTACCTACATGACGCATGACAATGGGGCGAACACCTAAATGCTATCATGGTACAGCGCAAGTCTCTTATCTTTACAATGTGCTTGATTTTTTGTTTTATCAATTGTGAGTCTATGAGAAAGTAGTAAAAATTGCCCATCATAAGTTCCCACAGCTGAATGGAATGTAATTAAATTGCTTGTTTTGTCCAATCAACAGTCAAAGCCCCCAAAAATATTAAATTTATAATTCAAGTTATAAGCAACAAAAACTTTTAAGTAATTGGAACCATGCATGCAGGACAGTTTTTCAGCAAATGCAGCATTGTAATGCATGTCATTTTTTTGTGGACAATTTGGTTGATTTTAGACTATTTTGAAGCGAAAACATTTGCCATTCTTTTCTGTGGCATTACTTTGGTATGCCCAGTTATGTTTGCTCTGAAAATGCGTAATAAAACATAATAAAACTAATAATTCCATTAAAACGGAATATAGTGAAACGTGATCCGATGTGCATGCAACTATATTCTCTTGTTACAGTGACAAGCTCCAACCTTAACCTTTTTAAATGCATAAGACTGTTTCAAATGTCATAAACAAAATGGCATGAGTAGCATTCTGCATACACAAACCCTTATGGTGTAACATGCACTTCTACAGGTTTGTACAAGCTGAATTTGTACATGCATAATATAAGTGAACCTGCATAAGCATACAGTATGTCATGCATGACTGGGCTTAAAACTTTAAATGCCAGAATTTATCAGATATATGTACATGACTGCACGCCTGTGTGTTTAAATTCCCATAGACACAAAGCCCTGGTTTGAATTATGGGAATGCCTTACTTGCAAGCCTTTCAGAGGACTGTTACATAATGGAAGTGTGTATCTTTGCACTGTGCCACTACTTCCTCCATCTTCTCCTTTAGACTCTCCTCAGTCCAGCCAGCAGACTGCATTATTTAACTTGACACTCATGCAGGCCACTATCTCGAATAGAGCCTACCAGGGTCTTACAGTTGGATGTCAGTGTGACAAATAGAAAACATGGTAAGACAGGGAGGGTTAAGAGAGAGGATCATAGTGTGCATGACGTGAAGCAAACATTTTTGTTTTTCTTCTTCTCTTGTCAGAAGAACACACCCTCATCTGTTGTGTCCTCTCCCCTCTATACAACCCTTACTAGAAGTCCAGAACTCTTTATCCCCTTTCTCCTTCCTTTCTCTGAATCCCTCCAATTTTCCACTCACCTGCCTTCACCTTTTTCATTCTTTCTGCCCTCCCTTTTCTACCATTTACCCTCTCTTGCTCCCTCCATCCCTCCCTCTCTCTTATTCATAAGTGAGTGAGGAGAGGGGAGGGCAGAGCAGAGCAGTTACATAATTGCACAAGGTTTTGTGCTGACTTGTTTTCCCTCTGGTTCAATTTGAGAACCACTTTAGATTAAATTAGGTCATCTTCTTCCACATTCACCTCTTCTCGTCTCTTATTCTCCCTCTCCATGCTTTGCTTTTTTCCCCGCCCCTCTTTCTTATATTCACTGACCGGTGAAAGAAGGAGAAGCACCTGCAGCCGTGCTTATGTGCACAGAGATGACTGGGGGTGTCAACATGCATATACAACCATATCACACAAGTCTGTGCACCCTAAATCATTTGATGCATATCTCGAACATATCTTATATTTTTTATTGTTTTCCTCCAACTTCATTTTTCTCCTACATACTGCACTCACCTTAGGGTTCAAAGTCTCCACAGAACTAAAGAAATGAACACATACCACACAGACTGTGTTACAGAGACATAACAGCATTCATTTGATCATTTTAGCAAACACCCCACCGTGCAGAGGTAAACAAAACACACCACCTAGTCACTGACACACACACACACACACACACACACACACACACACACACACACACACACACACACACACACACACACACACACACACACACACACACACACACACACACACACACACCTTTACAGAAAAAACTGCTTCATAGAGAGATGAATGTCTTAAAACATTCATTGATTGTTTTAAGTGGCACAGGACCACTGCTTACAAAGCACTTCTATTGCGATCGGAACATTCAATTTCAGAAAGCCTTGACTGTGTTATTAAGGACTTATAAATGTCAAACATAACAAACCGCAACAACATCAACAGGTCTCAGACGTAGCTACTGTAGCCTGTTATTCATCTTTAATTGATGATGACTGTCCCCCCACTGGAAATGCTTGCCTCCAGCAAGAACTCCATTCTTCTCACCTCTCTGTCCATTGCAACATTTGCTGGTTTCTACATCAGAAGTCCCCAGAGACCACTGGTAGGCTGGTAAAAATGTAACATGGTGACTGAAAATTATTGGATAAAAGTTTGAAGAAACCCAGTCTATATGGAGGGTTATATTGTCAGACCTGCAGTGCAATGGTGAGTTTTTTTCGCCTCACACATCAGCACCTGATTGGGTTGTTTGTTTCTACTTTTCCCGAATTGTAAAAAGAATGTTTGCCGTTTGACAGCTCAACATCCTGCTCTGGTTAATCACAGCAGAACGTATGATGCACTGAATTAATCAATCATTTGCTGAACTGATTTAAACAGAAGTGATTTATCACCACTGCTTGCTCTCCCTACAGCTTAAGACTAATATTATATTTCAAACAAACGTAATACTTTCTTCTGTTAAGCAGAAGTACTCTTTATTTTAGGCTAGACAGGGTTCCTCCACTATAAAATGCTGCAGGAAACCACAATATATACTTTATTAGGTTAAATGTAATTAGCAATTGTCCAATAGACTGTGCAGGACACACAGGCAGATAGTAGACAGTGGCTTCGCTTACAGAAACCTTTGGCAAAGTGCCTTCTACTAAATATCGGCAGAGAGAACATCCACTGCCAGAGAAGAAAAGAGGCCTATGCTTGCTTGGTTACGTTAAATCAATTTAAAATGTTCCTAAACATTTATTCTGGTCAAGGTATCCGGCTTTCCGCAAGCAACAGCCAACAGTTATGTAGAAAGATTTAGATTTCTTCTGCTTCCAAACTTGTTTCATATCCGACACACCAAAATACAGATATATCTACTATATCACCCCATCCCCATGTGACGAGCATGCATGTCTTGGTCGTGTTGCCTTGCTCGACTCGACCTTCTTGGGTGTTATTTGTACCTCTACACCCCCTTCAATCTAAAGCACTCAGCACCATGATTGACTGTTTTCCTGGGGGTAAAACCATAGGTACATATTTGCATCTATAGTACACACATATACACAGCACACACTTTGTATCATTACCTTGTCTCCAGGCTTCTGTCTCACCCTTACTCTCCCCTGCCTCCATGAACAGTAATGTAAAAGACATTTGCTTCTATATGGGCAGGCTGCTGGGCTGCCTTCCATCCTCTAATAGTCTCACATCAACTCATTTCAAATAACCTCTGTCTTACGGCCAAGACAGCAGTATAATGTTTTGAAAATGCAGCAGTTAAAGTAGGTTAATACATATGCATTAGCCATCTGGTGAGTAGGACAGTCAGAGTGGATTATTTCACATTCAAGAATGAGATAACCTTACTTTAAGCCTACTTTACGTTATGCTTAAGCATTTTTTTGGGGTGTGTCCTCCACATACATGTTAGAACCTCAGCAGATAAAACCAAAGTTAACTGGATGGCTAGAGACACCCAGGATAAAAAGAGAATAATGTTTTTTCTGATTTGGGTGAACTAATCCTTTAAGCTTTATAACCACGCTAAATGATCCTTAATAAATCCTCGATATATTATAATATCAGTAACATATTGATATGTCACCACGTCCAGCTTGTTCCTAGCTCTGGAGGCATATTAACCACTTCTGTCAGTGACAAAATCCACAAAATAAAGTCAGCACTCTGCCAGCTTCAGGCATCTTGCAGCGCTCTCCTTTGTCATCACCTTCTGTCTTGTCTTTTACCAGAAGCCACCCCATGTGTCTCATAGCTGCCCTCAGGCAGACACTCCTCACCCTACCTGTCCTCTTTAATTCTCCCTCTGTGTCTCTCCTTGTCCTGTTCCCTTCTCTTCCTCCGCTTTACCTTGAGCGACATTACCACCTCACTACACCCACTATCTATTCATCTTTACTCTCTCTTCCTACCATCCGAGTTGTGTCAGCACCACGCCTGTGGACCCGTACAGCCTTTGCCCGGCTCCCCGCGGGCCCAGCACCCATTATCCCCTGCATCGATCTTTGCTGCATCGATGAGTGATAGCGGCAACGGACGCAGAAGAGATAGGGTGAAAGAAGAATGGGTAGACGGACGGACAGATGAATGTGGAAAATGGAGGGAGAAGGAGGGACTGGAGATGAAATGAGGTGAGTGATAGATTGAGCAAGGCAGATAGAGTGAAGAGAAGCAGGAAAATACAGGAGAGGTAAAGAGTGGAGGGATAAGATGATGGAAGGAAGGAGGGAGGGCATTGTGGGACCATTCGTCAATAGCCAGCAGTGCGACCTTGGAGATCGATGGGACCGACAGCCAATTAGTCAATAGGCTCCATACCTAGCTCTGCTACGCAGGGACAGAGAGGAGAGAGAGGAAGAAGAAAAGACGGCTTGGTCATAGCCGTCAATAGGCCAGAAAAACAGACCGCCTGTCCGCTCTGACACAAGTCCAGTATAAATGGCACTAAAACACAATGGAGGAGTGAAGGGTAATAGTGATAGAAAGAGAAAAATTAAAAGACTGGTGCGGTCATTTTTCTTGGGATGACTTTACTCTTCCAAGAAAAAAAGCGCACTAACACAACACTGAATCTTATCTTTTCTAATTATTACATGTTGTTCCACCCCTCATCTGTCCATTTGATCTAATCCATGTTCTCTTTCCATTTATATAGAGCAATGTCTAAAAACAACGTTTGTTTATGTTTAAGCCCTGTAGCAGCTGTAGGAGTTATCAATCTTGTCCATCAGGAGCAGGGGATGAAACAGTGGGACATAGTTATAGAGCCACAACGTTTGTAGAGGGAAGAGGTTGGAGAGGATAGCTTAGAGCTGATGATCTTTGCCCGACGGGTTCGGTCGGGTCCCGGTCAGGTCAGGTCAGGTCAGGTCTTAATTTCTATAATTTTACACGGGCTCGGGCTCAAGATTGCGCTCCAGGTTGCGCGGTAAATGAGCGGTCGGGTGATGCGTTTCAATTAGTGTGAAAATGGATGCTGAGGAGGTGAAACGGAGGCTGGCCTCTGGAGGACTTATTTTATTTCTTTGTTCCAACTTCCAAGTGGCCTATAGCCTACGTTAGTCATGAATAAATCATGTTAAAGAATGTATAAATTACTCATTCTTGACAAAAGGCAAAAGAGCTGTGTGTGTGCACACTTTGAATAATGCCGGGCTGTATACGGGTTTGGGCTTTTAAAAAGCTGTTAATCAAAATGTATTTTTCGGGTTCGGGCCGAATTCTGTCGGGCTCTGGCCTTGTCAGGCCTAACTTTTAAGGTCTGATTACAGCTCTAATCTGGATCACCAACATCAGACTTTAATATGGGAGACCATTGTTCTGGCTGGTCTTCAGTCTACCCAAGTTCTCCCACACCACACCACTACTCTGCACCCTGCAATGCCTAGCGGTGGCGCCAACCGTGCTGCAAATGGCTCAGACCCATCCTACATCCAGGACATAGTCAGACCATACACCCCAGCCAACTGGTTTCACCCTAAAGTTTCTGTAGTAGAATAGTGCCATTGAGCTCATTGCAGACAACCCTTTAATGATCTGGTTGTGCAGCTGGTGATATTAGATTCATATCAGATGGGAGCTCATCAGCAAAATCAAGCTGGTTGCGCCACAAGAGACCTGCTGCAGTCACTCTGATACAAAGACACAAAAAGAAAAAGAAATACAATCTAGGGACCCACACAGAGCTGAAAAGGAAGTGCTAGAATTTGGAAGAATGTAGAAGCGGCATTAGATTCTTGATAACCACACAAATGCACACACACATACACACACCAAGGACGACTCCTTGGGAAATCATGGTTATTAATTATCAAGCCAAGGCGATAAATAAATAATGCAGAGTGGAGCAGCGGTAGTACACTGTGAGTGGTTAGAATGCCAGATTGTGCCAAACCACAGCAGCAGCAGCAGTAGTAGGTCAGTAATTAATGAAATCAAAGAGCTGCTCTAATGAGAGACAAAGAGCACTTCCCTTACTGATGACTCCCTCCCTCGGGTAAACAATAACTCAATAGGACAGAATACAAAAACAGGCAATCAGTGCACACTGATAGTTTGGTCTTAAAAATGTGCACACACACATACACTCAAACAGATGAGTGAACACACCCTGTAAACAGTTATGTTGCAAACACACAGGGGCAGAGTGAATACAGTTTAGTCACAAACGCACACACAAATTAACTAAAATCTTTCCAGTCCTGTGAGAGGGCCCAGCCAGCTTATGCTCCTCATTTGTACCACTGGCTGTTAAGCGCCACAACCCCATCATTCGCACCCTCCTCCTCCTCCTCACCCTTCCGCCAGCCATTATCCCATTTCATTTCTCCACAGCCAATTGTTTATTTGCTTATCGCTGCACAGATAATGGAACAGAATTAATCTGCTAATTCCTCATTTTTGAACAGACCAATTCTACTGTTTATGTAAATGGGCAGAAAAGCAGGACTGGTTCTCTAGCGCTGGCTGGCTGGCTGGCTGACTGGAGGATTTAATTATCAGAGCTAATTACTTGTTTTCCTCTAACTGTTAACCACAGGGCTGCCACCGCCGCTGCTACTATACTTTCCTGGGTGCTAATGCCTGAGGCGGCCACTGCTTTTACGGGATGGACCGGGTGGTGAGAGAACACCGCAGGAAACAAGGATGTCTTTTCTCAGCTTGACATTTTAAATTATCAGTTTGTCGTCTGTCTGAGTAGGGGTTTGTGACTTTGCTGTGAGAGCAGGTATTAATTTGTGTCTGGCTACAACAAAACAGTCTGCAGTTGGAAATGTGTATGACATTTACTTTTATACGTGTGCCACTTCCTGTTGATTATTGAATTGAACATTGGAACCATGTGCTACTCCTTTTAATTTAGATTTTTTTTTTAAATTACAAACCTATAGGTACACTTACTTGATTACCTATGCCAATATATCATCAGTAAATATACCATTACTATACAAATCTAAATCACACAGAGACTTACATTTTCCCTCTGCTGCGGTACGCACACAAAGTCCCCGTTCACATCCACTTCAACAAATCAAAGTAGAAACGTGACACACACGCACACGCACACACGCTCATGTAATTCTGGGGACAGCCGTGTGTCTTTTTGACTGCATTGGTACGCATGTGTTCATTTACAAATGCCTGGAGGTGTGTGTGGTAATCAAGCCAATACCATATCCTCAGGACAGACATGAAGTGAGCAAGAGATGCAACATGTTGAGTGATAAAATCTGCAGATGGGGCCTTAGGTAATTATAGTTCATCAATATGACAACTCAGCTCTCACTAATCATGCCATTAATATACACACACACACACACACACACACACACACACACTATAACAGCATTTTCATAATAATCCCTGACTAATGGGGCAGAGATTAAAATATCGCAAGGTTGGGTTTTTTCCTAAATTCTGTCATCTACAGTGTAATGCGATATTCAGGTTTATTTAATGCTTAATGCCTTTACGTTTTTTTTCCATTGAGAACATTATGTGGCTAGTGAGTGATGTGGAACTCTGAAGTTGATTTTTCTAATTAACCAGTGTATTTATCATAAAAATCACAATGTAATGAGGAACTCTTTTCACTAAGTGGGCGATGTGTGTAAAAATGAGCATGACCATAATCGTTCCTGAATCTCAACTAAATTTTTATTATTGTAACCATGACGACGAAGCTCCCCCTAAGTAGTGTTTTTAAACCAAACCATAGTCTTTCTAACCTAACCAAGTCATTTTTGTGCCAAAACCTGAAAACATTGGGTTGTTTTGCACCATTACATTTTAATTACGCATACACACAGACACACACAGACACACACACACTGATCCCTGAGGGTTAAAGGTCAGCTGTCCTTCCTGACACCTTGTATCGAATAATCACAACGGTCAGCGCAGAGCTCCGTGGGGGTCTTGGCCTATCGAGTCAGAGGTTGTCTCGACGTGGACAAGCAATACAGGAACCAATCAGAGCGGCTTGTAGGGGGATTTGATCTAATGTATGTACAGCTCATTTTACAACCAGAAACCCTTCAGGCATTTTTAAGCTACATGTGCAAATCATGGATTGACATAGGCATTTCATCGTGAGGTGCTTTTAGCAACCTAAACAGATGGACGTAAAGGGTTTCGATACGGGGAGAAAACCTCAGGCACAGTCAGATGCTCATGTATGAGATTTTAAAGAAAAACAGACGAGGACAACAATCCTATCAATTTTTACAAACAAGCCTTACTCTGTTGTACTGTGTCTATTCTATTTTTTCAAGTAAGGACACAGTTTGCAATCCGATTACTTATGTATTTTCTATCACATTGCTATATAATAACCTGTGTGAGCACACTTTGACACCATTTACAGCACACTCCTGCCCACACCATTTACTGCATGGCCATTTCAGAGTGTGCAGTCACTATTGGGTTAAACTTCCACGGCTCTGGACTTCAGGGAGCAGTTAGTTGTGTGAAGGAGGTCCTTCATCTGCCACAGACAGCTTATGGCCATGTTATAGTCGGCTAGAGCGGAAAGAACGGACGGAGGGCGGGAGATATCAAAGGGGGGGACAGAGGGGTGGTTGTGGTAGTGGGGGGCAGAGCGATGGGATGACAGAGGGTTGAGATGATGAGGGCAGAGCGGGGTCATGATTCCATGACTGCTGGAGCCCTTCAGAGGCGAGCAGCGCGGCACATGGCATCGCTAATGAAATCTGTGCATTCACTCCACTGGCAATGAGAAATGGGCGGGACGGGATGAGGGGAGAGAGGTGGAGAGAGTAATGTCAGTGGGGTGTAAAAAAAAAATAGGAGGTGTTTGGTAAAAAAAAAAGAAAAGACTGAGGCGATTAAAAAATAATGAAAGGTGGAGGAGGACAGACATAAGAGAATGAGTGACAGAGGAAAAGAGGGCAGAAGACAATGAGAAAGAGAGAGAGAGAGGCTCATCTCCATCCTCCCTGATAGCAGGCAGATTTGAATTTAGGGCCCAGCGTCTCTCATGGAGCCTCTATAAATAGGGACGAGGAGCAAACACCAGGCAATTTTGCTGCAACACCAAACACAATGCCTGATTGAGGGCAAATTAAAATGCAAATGCAACACTTCCATTTTTCCAGATTTCACCTGTGTGATAAGCGAAGGACCTCCGTTTCTTTCATATAGTGTAGGTGTGTGTGTGTGTGTGTGTGTGTGTGTGTGTGTGTGTGTGTGTGTGTGTGTTTATGCACAAGTGTGTATATTTGTTTGTTTGTCAAGTTTGAAATGAGAGGAGACAGGAGGGAGACTGGAGGTGAGGTTGTATAAACAGATTAGATTCAGTATTGTCCTCTCTGAGCTGCATTTCAATCGTCATCCTCGCTGCCTTTCGTACTGCCCTTGTCTGCTACAGACCTTCAATAGGCTTCAACCTAATGAGCATTTTCGAAAGAATAGCAAAAACAAATTTAAAATAGGATATAAGAAAACAATTTGAAGCAACAAAATGATTAAAAGGAGTTTGTTTGACAAGTTGTGACATGAAAGGTCCACCCACAAGATCTAAGGATACAATTCATTTCTAGACCTTAAGTCAAAAATGTGATCACAGAGAGGAAATTTAGAAGCATTATGAGACATTTTGCAATTTTAAAAACCGGCAGTGTTTCATGGCTGAGAGATTCTGCTTTTGCCCGTTAATTGTTACAAAGCCACCACTTCACCATATGAATTCAAACCATTCCAAGTCACGGGTCAGAAACACATTCAACCGCTGTGGGCACATGGTCCCTATGAGCAGAAGGTTTGTAGTTCAAGCCAAGCGCAGGGCAAATGTTGTGCTGCCCGGTGACCAATGGTTACAATGTTTGAGTCATGGCAGAATCACAAGCCATTTGCATTTGTCAGACAGATAGGGTACGGCTTTTTTTTTTACCATGCAGGGAGAGGAATAGGCAGCAATGACGGAGAGAGAGGAATAATGGTCAGAAAATAAAGAGGAAATGCAAAACACAAAGGAAACGAGAGCAGAGAGAATGACAATCAGAAAGACAAAATGATAGACAGGCAGAAAGAAAATGTAGCAACTAAACAAAACAGCCTTTACTTTGAGCCACTCTTTGATAAACTGAGCTGAATTTTTCATCAGCCTCCATTCTCAGGGGGTTGCTGGGCTAAAAGCAAGCCTTCTCTGTGCCCTCATACTGTATGTGTCTGCCTGTGTGGGTCTATTTGTGGCAAGAGTAAAAAAAGAAATAAAAAAAAGAAATAAAAAAAAGAAATGTGCATCTGTAGGCATGTAACATGTGTTCTGTAAATTAGGTAATTTCAGCCTCTATAAACATACATACATACATCTTCACAGATTTTCGAAATATGGGAAAAAGAGAAAGGGAAGATAACTAAGTTTACAAGGACATGCTAATATAGTCACTATTAACTTTGACTGTGCTGTTGGGCATTTTCTGAGCTTTCAGCTGCTTTTCAGTCACAGAGCAGGCTTGGTGAGAAACAAAATAATGACAAAAGAAAAAAGAAAAAAAAGGGACAGCAGACAATATCCACATTGAAAAATGGACTTTGTCACAAGTTGGAATCGTGAGCCAACTTGGACAAAAAAAAAATACAGTTTGAATGACTAAACTAGATCACCGCTGACTCTTGGGAGGTAAAAACATTCAGCTCATGCCAACTACCTTCTTTTATTTGTGCTGCTGGACTTCTGAGATTTGCGTCTTTAAGAAACTGTTTCTCTTTTCAGCTACTCCAGAGACTGATGCTGGAAGAAAAGTGCTCTCAGTCAACTTGGCTTGATAAATGGCGGAAAGTGCGTTAATTAAAGCTTTAGTGCATAACTTTTTGATAATAATGAACATCCGTTACATTCAAGCCATGGCCAAATGAGTTGCTATAAAGCTAATTAAGACCATCAGCTCCACACAACTCTCTCTGTATTTCTCAGTCTGGCTATGTTCAGAAGACTGTGTCGTCCGGTGACTTTCCCGCGCAGAAACTCAAGTGAAGATAATGACCTCTTCTGAAGAGTCCATCATGTTTTTTTAATCTTCCGTGTCCTCCTTGCACACTAGCAACTGCGTGGAGGAGGGGTGGGGGCTGTGCGCGATCACGGAAGGCTGTATCATGTGGACGCACCGACTTAGAATTCCTCATGGGGGCGACAGAAACTACACACTATAGCTTTACCTCGAGTCAGGCATCTTGAGTGGTGCTGTCACTCTGCGTCATTAACATCCACAAAACGTCCCAGAAGGACACAAATAAACGTGAGTGTGCACAACTCAACAGGACTATATAAACAAACAAAAAAACATGTATGACGCTTGAAGTTTGCTGAAAAAGCCCCAAAGTGGCTGTTTGCTTCAGTAATGCAAGTTGACTGCCAGTGCTAGAATCTGTGTGCTGAAGAGAAATTCTTCAATTCTTCAGCACGGGAAAACAATTACATTCCACAAACTGGTAACCAATTTACATTCACATGTAAATCCGCACAATCGTGGCCAATGAATAGGCTTCATTAAGTGCTTTAGTGGCATTTAGTGATTTAGTGGCAGGCTCCTTCAAACGACCTTCCAGCAGAGTCCATTACTTTACCCTCCCCAAACAAAACACATACACACACTCAAGACTTCTGAGAGGCAGGTAATTCGCCATTAACTCAAGCCACTCAATCCCTGAAACACTGCCAAGTTCAATTGTGTGAGCGAGTTAGATGGAGAAAGAGAATGCGAAAGAGAATGAGAGAAAGAGAGAGGGAGAGACAGATGGAAAGAGCAATTGGGAGAGAGTGACCGAGTGAGAAAAAGGACGAGAGGGAGGAAGGCACTTTATTCTGCCACTTCCTGCACAAAAGCATCCCTTCCCATCTGCCCTGGAGTATTCCAGTCACCTCAGCTCCATACGAGTCAGACCATCTGACCACCACTCCAGCATTACATCATCACAGAGATGCACACAGAGACATTAATTAATGCATGTATAATCCTCTATGAAAAGATGATAAATAAATAAACATCTACAAAAGCACAGTAAATAACTTCACAGAACAAATAACACAAAATGGTTTTCGTCTGATGTGTTCACATTGAAACTCAAGTGCAAAAACCGGATGTTTAAGACTGAACAGCAAGCACACAAACAAGAACACCGTGCAACCACACAACAGAAAATAGGGGAAATTGCCTGCATCACTGTCACCCTCATAATAACCCTTGGTAACCCCATTAAAATCAATTCATCCATGGAAGGTGTACCCAACACACATGCACCCACACAGAAACAGAGCTAAGAGTCACTAACCACACACAGCAAATGTGTTAAATGTGAGGGCAAACCAATTACAAAACACAAACACACACACACACACACACACACACACACACACACACACACACACACACACACACACACACACACACACACACACACACACACACACACACACGCCAATAACTATAGTTAGCATGTAGCTACAGCCTGGACCAAAGATAGATACTGAAAACCTGTGTAATAGTTTCAGAGCTTAAGTTGCAGAGGAAAAGAAAAGCTTGTCAATATTTTATATCAAACATACATTTTTCTCATATTGACACTACAAGGCCAAATTAGAGTGTGCTTATGGTGTTAATTTATGTGCGTGCGTGTGTGCGTGCGTGCGTGTGTGTATACTTCTGAGGTACAGCACAACATGACATTGTAAATCATGCAATGAGTCAGCAGTGCATGAATTACAGGTGAGATGGAGTAGAAAAGGCAATTTTGTTTTAGGTTATTGACGTTTAAATTACATACATGTAAATGCCTCCCTGTCTAGTCAAAGAAAAAAAAATACATAAAAGGAAGAAAAGGAAGAGAAAGCAAGCAGAAAAGGAGAGCTAGAAAGGAAGAGAGCAGAGTAATTTCATTCAATTTAACATTGAATTAAATTACTCTATGTTATGTGAAAAAGTCACATAGTGCCAAACCTGCTGAGAATTACCATCCAACTATGCAGCTCTATGCAGCTTTAAGCCTTTCAGCTAAGTGTTCTTCGGATGACACATATACATACTATGGTTGAATCTCATGGCTCTAATCAACCACAACATATAAAACTGCAAGCAATAGCTTGCATAAAACAAGCTCAGACAGGCCAACACTACCCAACCACACCAAAAGAGAGTTAAACTAACCAACTGACAAAAGTACATGCATGGTCTAATTTGTTGCCCAGACTATTTTGCAGAATGGCTGTTTTCTCTAACATCATGATCTGTAAGTCAAGTGTGCAGAGGAGGGGGGTTTCCATCCAAGAATCTCAAATCAGATCAGAGAATGCCTCAGTTGAAAGGAATGGGTGCTCTCGGGTGCTAGAATGTGCACAACTTGTACTTGCAACAGTTGGTGAAGATTTATTTTGACTTCTTGTTTTTGCCTGTGCAGTGCTTTTTTGATGGCCGTTGGTGCTACAACTTGATTTGCATATTTTCTTAGCAAACAAAGTCTCTTCAGTCTTACTGTAGTTCTGGCATCTGTGGTGCAGAACAAGCAGGATTCACTTGCTTTGCTGAATCTGTAGATTGGGGGAATTGGAGGATTCATATTTCCCTCCTTTTATATACCAGTGAGAATGATTGATGCTTTGGGGATGATTATGCGTCATGTAAGTTCAGACAAGATTACAATAGAGTTCAGTAAGTATTAACCTATTGTACACACAGCACAGGAAGAAATGCCTTTGGTGCTCACAGCGTTCTCCGAAATGACTGAATAATCAAATGCCAATCTCTTTGATTGGCTGGCTGGCTGGCAGACCATAAGACGAAATGCAGTTGGCATCTGGCTAACTTGATTATGATTTTAATCGTTTTATGATTGACTGCTGGCCCCCTGACTAAAGGGCTTCCTGGCTACCTGTCTTAGTAATCACTTGGTTGCCAAATTATTTGACTAAATGGCTGGTTGTCCAGCCAGCTGGTTAACTGACTAGCTGATTGGCTGGTTGGTGCACTGATTGGCTGGCAGACTAATTGGATTGCAAACAGGAAGCCAACATTGATAGCTGAGGCTAAGCTGAGAAACAACAGGAGCATGCTCCACCCAACTATCCTGCACTGATGACACTGATTGCAATCACGACCAGGCTCACAAAGAAACAAATAGGTTTAGAAATGCACTTATGGTTGCTATAATAACATGCATAACAAGTAGCCAAGAGTGCAAATTCACAAAGCTCACCGAAGGAACAGCGTATACAGCATGCACATATAGACAAAAAACAAGTAGGACATATTGTCCTACACAGTTCCAATAAGCAATATTGTTATCGTTAAATGAATAGAGCCAAAGTGATGTGGATACCTATGGAGAAAGTTGAACAGCATGCCCAAAAGACCGGTATATTTTACTTAGCATTATGGAGCAATGTTTTGTTTGTCTCGCTGATGTGGACACACAAGCACTTGCAAATGTTGTATGGGGAATAAAATGCACTCAACTCATTGTGTTTATACTGTATATATATATATATATATATATATATATATATATATATATATATATATATATATATATATATATATATATATATATACACACACACACTTTGTGGTGAGGAACACTGAATGTAAACAGAACTTTTGTTTGATGACAAGAAAAATCCATTTAAAGTTTAGAGAAAATAGTGTGTAAGCATTAGGGCTGTCAGCATTAACACGTTAATTGCGTTGCGATTAAGGGCCGAGCATAACGCGTTAATTTTTTTTAAAAAGCATGCCGCCATTTATTAATTTATTTTCACTTCACTCAGCTTCACGTTGTGCCTAACAGGCTACTATTTTGACCCTTTGCAGTACCTTTACTTATCGTCAAGCTGCCATACTTCCTCGTAACATCCTCCTGCTGCAGGCTGCAGGCATGATTGAGAAATGCAGCAGCAACACAATTCTGAATGGCGCTTTTTATTTTCCAAAACTCCCGGACGGCTCGTAGACAAGTCGAAAGCCATATGCACATTGTGTAAAGCCGAATTAAAATATCACCGAAGCACGTCAAGCTTGAGCTACCACCTACGAGCAAAGCATAGTAGTACAGTTAATGTGACTCAGGTTGATGCTAGTACAGGCAAAGCACTATTTTGGAGAGTGCTACTCGCCGACCTGTTATTGAAACCACAGTGCAAAGTGCAAACGCTGTCTCATCAACCGGTGATCACTGGACGTCAGTGAGTAATCAAAATTATTTAGAAGTTACTGCACACTATATTGACTCTGGTAAATAGGGTTGGGTACCAAAACGTGCCGACCTAAACGATAGTAATGAGAAAATTTCGGTGCCTCATTTCGGTGCCTGACTTTACACTACACCTGACAGCAGGTAACATTAGCCTACCTTTAGCTAGCAGCTGGATTAAACACAGTTAAAATGCTGACAGCTAACAGTGTAAAGTGTGACTGTATTTCACTGTAGAGGATTCCAACAGCGGGACGTAAAAGTCTGCTCTGCAGCGCAGGAGCTGCCGTTGTCGGAATTAAACAACACAGACAGTGCGTTCACTTAAAACAGGTAGTCGTGGTGTATTCACAGTAATTGTAAAATATCCTTTTCCCATCTGGTGGTTGTTTTTGTCGTTCAACAGCAATTTTCTGGTGAAATAAGTTATTGTTATAGTTATTACATTATTATTAAATCTTTCATTTTGACCATGGCCTTAACAATAAACAAGTTCCTGACTGTTGTTTAGTACCCTTCTTTTTTTTCCTTTTTTCTTCTTTTGTTTACAGTAAATAAATAATAAACAAATACAAATCTTAGAATCAAGTCCATAAAGTAACTTTCTTTGCATTCATTTGATTCCCAATCAAGATACACTGGTAAGAATTGCTTTCCATTGTTAATATGTACTTAAAAACAGTTCTGAAATGCAAAATAATAGAATTTTAATCATGTGATAAAACATGCGATTAATCACGATTAACTAGAAATTCTGCGATTAATCGCAATTTAAAAAAATTTATCGTTTGACAGCCCTAGTAAGCATACTATGTCTGCTTTTCAACTATTCCCAATATCTGCCTCTGGTAACCACCTCATCTCTCCTCTCCCTCCCACACATCTCTCGGTCTTCTGAGGATGTTTCTACTTTTCAGAGGTCTGCAACGTGACCTAAGAGATATTCTGACTTTAAAATATTGGCTTAGTGCTTTGGGCTGGGTTAGGACTTAAGGATTTTGTTGAATGAATCTGGCCAGCAATGGTCTACTGCCTTGGTCACCACCGCCCCACCACTTAGCCTATGACAGCCTGTTCTGCTCTCCCTTGCACTCTTGATGAACTGAGCAGAGCAGGTCCCATGCTGCTGATGTTACCTTTCCTTGCCACTTGCCACACTACATCCTCTTCCACCTGCAAAGCACTCTCACTCCCGCCCTCACCTTCTGATAAACTGAGAAGAGCAGGTCCCATGCTGGCGTGTTAACCTGCCTCACCCACTCACCCCATCACATCCTTTGCCATCTACACTGCTCACACTCACACTCTCTCGCCCTCAGCCCAGTCACTAACACCCTTTCATTATGGATAGTCTTCTCCACAGGGGGCTATCACTTCAAAGACACCCTGCTCTCCTCTTCCGTGTCTGTGTGGAGAGGGTGAAGATGACGGGGTGCGATGAGGTGTACGGGAGTGAAGAATGGGGGTAGGGAGGGGTATCATCATAAAAGTGACTGAGCCGGAGCAGCGCGATTTATGTATTTATTCATCACCAAGGAGGCTGCGTATTAAAAGGTCGGGTAATTTTCCAGGTCACTGACCAAACCCACGCGGTGAGGAAGCGAGGGGATGAAGAGGACAGGAGAGGAGAGACAACGCAGATAAAGAGAGAGAGTGTCTAGTGAAAGGTGATATTGGCAGTAGGACACACAGTGGTGCGTTGTTCACACCTCACCTGTGTGTGTGTGTGTGCGTGCGTGCGTGCATGCGTGTGTGTGTGTGTCAAGGTTATAATCGTTAACAAAAACTTAACGAAATAAAAACTAGGTGGGAAAAAACAGTGTCGTTAACTGAAATTAAAATATTTGCATTACAAAAAAAACTAACTTAAACTGTCATGTCTCCTTTAGTTAGTTTGCAAAACTAACTAAAATAAAATGATCAAGTAAATATCCTTAGTTTTCATCTTTGTCAATGTCTTTCATAGAACAAATAACATACTCAAAACATAATAAAATACTCTTCCAGAGTTGACATTTCCAACCATAGACCTGTTTTATACAGTCTATGCCATAGACAAATAGTTTTCAACTAGGAAAACCAGTAATGTAATGTAACCAGCTGTCTGTCTGTGCACGAGAGAAAAAAGTGAGCGCATCTGCAGTTTGTGTATGCGTTCGCGTCCGTCTGCACTTCGGCTGTGGTTAACGAGTTTGAAAGGTCAAACGCCCCTCAGAAAGATTAATGGGGTTTCCTAGGCATGGGGGTAATGGTTTACGAGGCCCAGCCGGACACATTTCCAACATGACGGTCATTAGCACAACGCAGCAGAGGCAGAAGGAGGGATCACAAAGACAAGGAGGACACAAAACTGCTAGGCAGCAGGGTAGAGAACATTGTGTGTCTGTCCACCTGGGGTACATGTGTCAATCATTCTTGTGCATGCTTGATTAGGTGTGTACAACTGAGCTTTAGATAACAGATTCCACTGGATATTTAATCTCTCATATGAATTGGAGTCGGCAGATTATGGCTCTAAATAGATTTAAGATACAACCTTGTTTCTACTACTACAAAGCTATAGTTTTGAGAAACTGCAACAAATACCAGAAAAGACAAGAAAGACATTTGTCGTAAGAATAACCGCAGGTTAAAGAATCCTTAATCTCCACAAATTCTTAAAATGCATTAATACCGAATCCCCTTCATTTATTAAAACAACTTAGTGTGTAGGTCTAGTCAGTGTGTGGCCATCCTGCCTGCTGTGATCAAGACCAGTTTTATCTCATTCTGGTTGCTCTCTGCGCATAGCTGACACTTGTTGTTCTGTGGTGCATTCAGGTACTCTGGGAGTCTATGACAACGGCAGCCTTTTTTGATAGCGACAAAATCACAATATTGTATCGACAATGCCCATGTTTGGATTTTCTGACCATGTAACTTGTTAAAGGGGAAGTTACTGATTTTACACATCAAAGTCTGTTTACAGATCTTGGGGAGAACAGTACATATAGGGCTGTACAATTTGGAAAAATTGCGTTTATTTTGACTGATATGGAAATTGTGATATGATTCACGCATTAAGTAATTTTTTGCGAGGATCTTTACCAAACAAAGGCTAGGACATCTCTGCAGCACCACAATACTTAATTAAGAATGGTGTTTTGACACATTTGACATTTCACACTTGCCTAACACAAATATTGCGACTCCTGTGGTTTTGATATTACACTAGTCTATATTGCGATTTCGATAAAATCTTGATCAATAGTTCAGCTCCAACTACATATGTGGAAAAATGTTATATAAAGCCTTTTGTGGCTCCAGAGAGAGCTGCATGAAATCTGATAAATTGTCTCAATTGAAGTCACTCAAGGCTACATTACCCACTAATAGCATAAAACACCAAAATCTCTATCCAGAATGTTGGCAGTTAGTTCTATTGTGGGAAATGTAGAAGAATAAAAATAGTATAATTGAATAAAAAAAAAACAGATATACAGTATCTGGTTCTGCATTCATTTTGATCCTTTTCCCATCGTGAATTCAACAATGTTATAAGAGTGCAATGCTAAAGTAGTGTGCTCTTAATCTCTTAAAGTGATGCTACTTGGCAGCCAACGCTGGACTTTCAGATGTCCACAGGTTTCACTGCCAAATTTATCAACCGGCCGCCATTAGAGAAAAATTCTAAATCTTCATGACTGGTGTGTTTCTGAACAGTCGTGGGTAGGGCTGAACAATTAATAAAAAATAAAATCGCCTTAAAAATTCTGCCAGATATTGCGATTACGATTCGATTTGCCATTATTATTTTTTTAGCTACATATTGCACCTTCTACGATCATGTTAAATAAAGTAACGAAAAATAAATGAAAGATCCACTGAAAATAGGACATTTCTGTGAACAACCTGTGATACGTAACATTATTACGGCATTTATCTTATGAAAAAACAGTAAATATAACAATAAAAAAGAGAAAAAAAAAAGTTAAATCAAGTCTTACACCTAACCCTCAACTAAATATTTCACATTCGATTAATCGCCTTCTTAACGATTAGCTAATCGCATTGAAACATTTCGATTTGAAAACAATCAGTCGTTCAGCCTTAGTGGTGAGTGTATGCAGTTGTATCTGAGTAGACAAGACTTTTTTTTTTTTCATCAATCTCTACTGTATCTAGAGATGTTGCTGTAGATTATGTAGCTGGAGATGGTAGAGAGAAATGTGACACACACACACACACACACACACACACACACACACACACACACACACACACACACACACACAAAGTTCTCCAAACATGTGTCATAAAGTCAGACATGGCAAAGGAGGACCAGCAGACATGAAAAGCACATTAAGAGGCAGCGTTCACAGGTAGGCCGGCCTCAGCCAGAGCCAGCGAGGCAGACACTGACACAGCAGAGCACAGATGAAGAGGAGTGGCTAATGGCAGAGGGATGGAGTTCAGCTGTAGAGGTGTGTGGGGTCTCCAAGGAAGCCATGCGGGTGTGTTACACGGTATGAGAGCAGGACTGTTGGGAGCACGTGAGTGCATGAGTATGAGCATGAGTAGATGTAGTTTATCGTGCCTCATTATAACATGTACAGTGCATTGTCAGTTTGGTACACATGGAAAAAGATAATAATTTAACAAGATGAGAACCTTCGGTAGGCTGAACTGTCACATAACTGGATCTGGACAACATTGCTTCAGCTGTAGCCAATCCAAAAAAGGTTTATGGCATGTTGGATGACCTCGTACCCAAAATAGACTGATGTAGACATAGTGAATTGTGGAATTGCTTTACCCAAATGAGACTGTCCTCACAGGTAAAACAATAGCATCAGTCTTCTGCATGTGCCCCAAAATAAAGTAAGTTTACATTTAAGTAAAAAGGCTCTCTAGCAGCAATAGTAATTGTGACAACAAATGTTTGCAACTATGTGACAAAAAGGTATTCAGCATTAAAAATGCATTGTATTTCCATGTCACCAAAAATCAGGATTCACACATTGTCTTGCCAAAAGACTATTAAAGTATGTTATTCTACAGAGAAGCAAGGGTAACTGTGCATTTGCCTTATTGTTCATCCCAGGACCTCCGTCACCTCCATGCCAGTGCAATGGGACTGCCTAAAAACAGGCTCAATTGAGGCTAAGCCAACATCTGAAAGGGAGGGCAACACATTTAACCTCTGGTGGAACACTGCCTTTACACCCCCCACCACACACACACACACACACACACACACACACACACACACACACACACACACACACACACACACACACACACACACACACACACACACACACACACACACACACACACACACACACACACACACACACACACACACACACACACACACACACTTCCTTTCCCAGCATTTCCTCACAAAAGCCTGAAAGCCATTTCTTGATTCAAAAGAAATTGATGCATGAGAGTGTGCATGGTCAAAACTGCATTAAGAAGAGCAAATTTGAGGCGTCTTTCGAGTCACATTCATTACTTGAAGTTCACAATAACATTCAGGATCAGGCGAACAAAGAAATAGGAAAAACTGGCCAAATCAAGCGGGATCTGGGGAGCCAAATCTTCCTTCACAGAAGGAATGGAAAAAGTCTTGAAGTCCTGTTTGCCTCAATAAATCTATCCTCAAATCAGTTTTTCAACCTTAAGTCTTAATGAGTGGGAGTTTTCGGTTTTCACCATCGGAAAACAAGGAAATAAAATGAAATACTGGCAGTATGAGGGTGGTAGACTGACTGAGCTCCGCCGAGTTGTCAGTTCAATTCCCAACATGCCCACCCACATCAAGCCTCGCATTAATGCAGTTAGTGTTTACTCTCAATGCAAAAACACCCTGATCAGAAACTTCTGCCAAGAGCACAGCTCCGCACAAATACACACCAATGACATTTATCAACTTTAGACGCCTCAGGACTGAAAAGCTTGCCAACAGAAACTCCTCTAATCCATTAGTATCCCAACAAAAGTAGCAAAGATGAATAATGTGTTTGAGACGTCCGTTTCAAAATCAGGCAAAACGATGTTTTAACTCCAGGATGCTGGTGGTGTGGGTGGTGGGAGACGTTTCTATGTAATTTCATTCCAGCTATATATATATATATATATATATATATATATATATATATATATATATATATATGGATTTTTTTTTTTTTTTTTTGGGATATAACTTTTGAAGAACCTTTAGAGAGCAGTCCCTTGAGATGTTTATAACGTATAAGGCTCCGGAATGAAAGCACAAGTGCATTTGCTAAAAGCAGCTTGTGTTGTTGCTACATTGTGGGCTGTAAAGGTCCAATGTGTAGGAATTTCTCCCATCTAGCGTTGAGATCATATATCGCAATCAACTCTCTCGCACCCCGCAGTTCAAAGTACGTTTTACAGCTACGGTAGCCTTCACGCTTCAAAAAGCCGGTCTCTTGCTCTTTTCAATATCCTTTTTCTTTTTCTGGGCGAAGAAGAAGACTCCTGTTCCTGAAATTTGGATTTTGAATACGTGTGGTCCTCCACGTTTCCTTCTTCAAACTTGCCGGGGCCGGGAAGCTACGATACCCATTAGCAGCATTAGCAGCACCTGTGAGTTTAGGCGGAGCAGTATATCCTGTATGTCCCTTACCGGCTAACGTATTTCAAGATGAACATGAATATGGAATAATAATGCAAATGTAAAATTTCAAGCCAAAAGGAATACTTGGAATTGATGGTGGTGGTAAATATTCATGTATTCATATTCAAAAGAACAAGTTTGTGAACGGGCAACACAGATTTCGATAATGAACACCTAAACACATTACACACTGGACCTTTAAGACTTCTTTCCTCTACTCTTCACATACAGTATGCAACGATAGATGATCATTGTTGCTCTCTTATTTATATGAAACAAACATGCTTCAGCTACACACTTCTCTGTGTTATATGATGATGGAGCTGAGCTGGATACCTAAATGTGTTAAGTAAAAGGGTTAAATTCTATTTGTGAAGCTGAACCATTAGACCAAACGACTAACCAAAGAAATAATCTGCAGATTTATTGATTAAAATAATCATTGGTTGCAGACCTAATTTTATTGATTGAGTGTGCGCATTTACAGTGTGTTCAAAATATCTCAAGTAAACTCATTATCACTATATATACACAATAATATTCTATGAATCAATTCAATTTACAATGATATAAAACAGCAATTAATATTTGGGAAGTTTGACATTTTTACCTGACAAATTATATTAAATATTAATTTTGTGCTGTGAGCATTATCTTACTTTTTAAATTGTATTTATGCATTGAGCAGAAGGCAGTTTGTTTTCACTGATTTAACTCTTCCTAAAGCTGCAAATTGTAAGGATGCTTCTCCAAATAGACAAAAGAAAAAAAAGGTGCAAAAAATGCCTTCTATATTCTAAGATTCTTGGAAACATGGATGCAAGTATGTGAAGAACTCATACAGTACACAGAGGCTGTCATAGCGGCAGCTGAAGATGTTTCAGCATAGATTCATAAATAAAATGACTATCCAAATGCGACAGTTCCTTCGTCTATCACAGGCAGCTGCACTGAAACCCTTCCTCACTGTCCAATATGACTGAAACACCTGCTAAACCCCCATCTTTCATCCCACATGTGCGCGCGCACGCGCACACGCCACACGCACACACACACACACACAGCTCTTTCTATCCCTCTCCCAACGTCCCTCCCACCCTTTCTGAAGGCTCATTCTTGCCGATCCAGCAGAATAGGCCCAATGCTGTAGTAATGTCCTTACCCTGAACAAAAGAAATCAGTTGACCCTATTGGGATCCAATAGATACGCATACTCTCTCTTACACAAACAATTCATCTATCAGTCTCAATCAATGTGTTCCATTGGAGTGGGAGGTAAATAAGGATCCGGCTGAGCTGCTGCTGCATTGACTTGTTATAGGAATCTTTGGTCTGTGATCTTGTACACTCTTCCTCTTACTCCCCACCCCCAATTTGATTTCTGTCACATCCACAGTTCCTCGCTACTGCTTCAATTCATCCTGACTTTTTCCTCACCCCTCAATCTGACACACCTCTTCTCCCTTTTTTGCTTGTAATGCATCAATTTTTGGATGAGACTCCTCGTCCCCCTAATCCTCCCTCTATTCATTCATCTTAACCGCACCTGTGCCTCTACCCTTCGCACTCCTCCTGAAAATGACAGTGTCCCCGAGGCCTCGACAAGAGAATGTCGCGGCGCTACGCCTGCCATCTTCACAAATCACTTTGACCGTTCGTACTCACAGAGGTCACAGTCATCTGATCCAACACGCACAGGTCCGAGGCTGTCCTTGCCAGCCGAAGATGGACCAGTGCATCAAGCCCAGCAGTCGCAGCAGAGCAGAAATATCAATCAATCACAGACAATCAGTCCCAATTGAAGCCTGGGTGGAGTGCTACTCCTCTGCCACTCTGGCAATTGCTGGTAAACCCAATATTATTCACATTAGTCAGATTGCGGTTTACTAATTTTCATTATTACTGATTCAGTAATCATGTGATATATGAGCTTAATAACGAATGGTAACTTGCTGCGTTCAAATTAGCAGTAAACAGAAATGCCAAGGCTTTGCATCTCAATATAGCAGGTGTTTAAAAAAAAGGCATATCCCTGGAGTTATAGAAATAACAATGAGTGAATCATTTTCATTTCAAATTTACAGATTGCCTCTGCCTTACCGTAAAATGAAAACGTTGATAATGGATGATTATGCAAAACCATGAATTAATTACCGTAATCAAATGGTTATGGAAAGTGTACCAGTGGCTAGGATATGATTAAGGTTAGACAACCAAAATGCCTGCTTATGTTTGCAGAAAGATTGTGAGCATGGGAAATATTACATGTGGTTTTAAGGGTTCAGAATGAACACAATGTAGATTTTAGTGGTGGAGGCTTGCATATAAAGTCAATGAGGAGACTCAAGTGGAAGTAGAATCCTCCTGCGCAGTGCAAATTAATGTGAAGAAGCGACCGAGCAATTTGAAAATGTTTCAGCTTGAACGAAAAAAATTGAGCTTATGCCAAGACCTTATGACTCCACTTCATAAACATGCAAAGTCAAGAGGAAAAGGAGAGAAACTAGAGAAGAAAAAAAGAATCAGAGTTCCTAGTAAGTTCGGAGATCAGTCATATGCTGAGCTGTTACACAAACAGCGACTCTTCACACATGGAGTCAATGGGTGCGTTGAGATGGCATTAGAAGCTGCAGTCTTTGGCGCAAATGTTGCATACCCTTCCACCAACCTAAAACTCCACAACTTTCACTTTGCTAAATAAAAGACTTCCCGCACTGACACTGAACATTGGCAGTGGACATAAACTGTGTGCTACAAAATTAGACTATGCTGGATTACAATCATAAGAAGTCATTTTGCTTCATGAGTCCTTCACAGCACTTTCAACCTTCAAGATAAGATAAATGCTGAAAGAAACCTAAAAGTACATTTGTTTCACAGTGGAACTATAATAGGATTGGGCTTAACAGTAACAGTTCACTGCTGTGAGAGGGCTGCTGCACTGTAGACTTCTAATAAAGACTTTTCAACTACAGGTGGATATGTCTTTCCAGATTTCTGACATGTTTAATAGTATAAAAGCATCGAGGTGGAAAATGTAAATTTGAAATTACACATGACCTGAGAAGTTCTTTAGACAGAGCAGCGTGATAAGGCTGAATGCTGTCAAGTCACCCCGAGTTTCTGACATGACAAGGCATCAAACAAAGCTACGGCCACACAAACGAGATGAACCCCACAGGTTAGACTCTTTCGCTCTCAATCACTCCGCTGCTCTCCATCACTGCACCTCTATTGTTCCGTACCCAGCTTGTGCCCTCTCTCTCTCGCTCTCTCAGCTTGCTGCAGAATGGATGGATGCAGAGGGAGGGAGAGAGGGAGGGAGAGAGGGAAGTAAATGAGATCCCGATGAGATGCCAAGGTGTGTTAGCGGTGAGGTGTGGGGAATGAGAAAAGCGGCCTGAAGGGAGGCAGGGGAGTGGCTAGATTGACTGTGTGTGAGGTGCCGGTGTGGGATAGTGGACACCCGGCTCTGCCTGTACGGAGCCCCCCCGGTCCTATTTGCTAAGTCAGCTCAGCATGCGGGAGGCATGTACAAGAGAGAAGGAGAGGGAGAAAAGGAAGATGAGGAGGATGACATATGAGAGGAAAGAACAAAGGAAAACAGGAAGGCAGAAAGAAGAGTAGAGCGCAAAGGAGGGAGAACTAAAACATAAAAATGCAGTCTCATATAGATGCATCACAGGAAAACACAGTTGACACAAGAGGAGAAATGAAATAAGAGCAAAGACTAACAAAAAATTGACATTAAAAACTGTGAATAAAAGCTACTAAAGGATTAAAATACAAACAAGGACAGTCTGCAAAAGAGTCATGAGTGAACAAAGGGCCACAAATACTGTAATATAATATAATGAGGTTTTAACGGATACTCTCAAAATCCCAAATGGCACTTCACACTAACAGAATACATGTAGACAGGTAGGTGAATTGCCTCATTTAATATGGATATAATGGCACAGAATTTAAAAAGAGGAGAAATTCTCTCCAGGGCTTTTTCTATCTCCCAAATCCTTATGAACAGAAAGAAGAATTGCTGCCAGTACCAGCCTTCAGGAGCACATTGCTTTCACAGCAATTAATCGCTTTCACAACATCAATTAAACAAAAGCTAGCATCCAAAACCGGCTACCCAGCATTCCAGGGAACCAAATCAATCTGGCAAGGAGTCCGTGCAAATCTGTGCGTGTGAGTGCTCATAAGTGCAAGTGTATCTGCATGCACAAAAGGGCTCTTAAGTGCCAGGAAATGTCACACCATGTGTCTGTGCACAAGTGTGCATGTTTCATGAGAAAGCTTGTATGTATGTGCAACATATACGTGTCAAGTGAGCGTGTGCATTTGATCCCGAGTTGCGTGTGTGCCAGGAGTGCATTAATGTGTGTCAATGATGTATGGCTGTGGATTGTGCCAAATGTACTTTTCTGGAGTATATATATATATATATATATATATATATATAATATATGTGTGTGTGTTACTGTAGGTGTTTGGCCGATGATGTGTTTGCATGCACTTGCATGCGTGTGTATCCAAAATCCACTCAGCTACTGTATAGACCTTGCCAATGAAAGCTCCTCTTTGGAAAAGAGCCTTGGGTTCTGAAGCCATTATGTTCTTTTCGACTTCACAATCTCTGAACTGATTAGGAACACTTTCCTGGCTTCACCTGAGCCAGCCAGTCAGAAGGACACATTCAGCGCTGTGCCTTAGTTTGCACTGATTTAGGTTACATGGATTTACAATATCTTTGTTAACTTGTGAGAGCAGAAGTATTTATCTGTGGCAGTCAGCCAGGCTGCCGGTAAATTGTTGGACCACAGCAGTATCTTCCAAACTCCCTCACGCTCTGACACACTTCAGTGCAGATGCACAGGGGCAATTAAACAAGCAAGCAATCCAAATCTGGATCCCACACTAGCATTACATCTTGATACAACCCTCAGTGAATCGTGTTCCCCCTGCATTACCAAGGATTCTTGGTTTAATGCTGATGGAAAGACAAAAGAAAATAATTGAGAACAATAAAACTGCCGTTTTATTAGAATAGAAATGCTGCTGAGAAATGGAGGAGAGTTGCATGCAGTGGGATAAGCAGCGAGGCATCAGCCTCTAATGCATCCTGTCGTCAGTGCCACAGCATCAGTGAATTGACAGAGTATCAAAAGACAAAGAAACCAGTTGCACAAAGATGCCTTGACAAAAGCCCACCAAATCTTTGTGACAACAGACCGGGGATTTATTTCTTTAACAAGAACGGGTGCCTGAGAGAAACTGACTTTGAAGCAGACAGTGGCTCTACTATATGGCAACAGAGATGTAAGAATAATTATCGTACTCAGTTTTTGTCTTTACAACTAAATCATTAAACAACTCATTCAAACCAGTTCTTTGGTTCATAATCTACAATGCTGGAGTGAAGGATGTAAATAATCATAATCAATTGTACAGGTTTTTGATAAGCTATTGTACTTAAGTGATAGGTTTATCTAGTTTGTTTTACAAGCAATTGAGTGACACAAAATCTGACAATTTAAATAAACAATATTTGTTCGCATGATCGGGTTATTGGGAGTACAAATAACGTAAATCTGTCAGCTTTTTGGGACGCATCTTTCCACAATCAGGCAAAAAGATAGTCTCCTTCACATGTGCAGTTTGTTTAAAATACATAAAACTAAGTCGTTTAAACTCCACTACTAATCACGCCCTCCAATCAGTGGACTGAATGCACCTGCTTCTCATCACAGGACAAACGCCAAACTATCTCCGCCGCGGACATCTGTCTGTCGATCAACGCTGTCTGCTGCTGCGACCGGTTTATAACACTAAAAAGAAACACTCGTTTTCACATACCTTCCTCGGCGTGACAGTCTTCTTCTAGATTCAGCAATAATATCCAAAGCACCGAAATCAGCGTTTTACGGAGATCCATGTTTATCTGGCCAGTTCCGCGGGACTCTTGTCATCTCTCTCCAGCCTGCGCGCAACGCACCGCAGCAGAGACGCGCTCAGTGTTTGAGTGGAGCGGATGCCGTCTGGGCAAATAGTGCAGGTTCTCGGGAGCCACACGGCCTATTTGATATCTCGGGGGAGGGTTTTACAGACGAGATTGACAGCGGGCGAGCGCAATAAAGAGGGATGTGGAGTCGAGGGTACGGGTGGGTCGACCTATCAAGGAGCTGCAACCTGAAAACTCCGCGCCAGGTGTTTCCACAATAGTCAACAGAGTCAGTCCCAGTATATAGTGCCTTTTTCTACAGACTTTCCTTTATGGGAAGCCGAGGGGGTTCGGTAAAGCAGGACCTAGCGTCTCTGTTATTAGAGAGTTTAGTGAGGATTATATTCCTCAGTTCACAGAGTCCTGCACTTATTTAACCATTACAGTAGCGTGGTTCTAATGTGGGATTCAATGGGGTTCCTAGGGGGCTGCAGGTGGTCCTCAATTTAGTGTCATTATTTCAGTTAAGTGGTTTGCACTGAGATAAAAATCTGTCATTTGAATGTAACAAAAGGGTGACCTCAACACCACCAAAAGTCAAGACCATTATATATTTGAATTTAATTGTAATTATTGTTTATATGGACAAACGTGTAAATAAAGTAATAAAAGATAGATTTTTCTTAATGAAGAAATCTGAAAAAAATCTGGAAATAGATTTGTAGAAATTCAAATGAATACGAAAGACATTGTAGAAATACATTACAAACAGTACCTCCCAGTAATAATACCAAAGTGACAGACCACTACCCGTCAGTCCATAATATGGACCAATAATACTACAGCATTTCTAGCAGAAGCTATATTTTTTTCACAACTCAATATAACATATATAAGACAATTCCAAAAACAAGGATACAAATACCACAAACTACTTCATAAAAAGCACTCGATCATTCTTGACCATACTGTACTGAAAATAAATGGGCTGAGAGCAATACATACTGCAAAATGCACAAATTGTCACCAGGATTGTCTCTTCTTCTACAAAATTTATAACAAATTTCTCCTGTTATCATGTATGCAGTTCTACGTCACACATTAAACTATAAACCAAAAATAAAAATATAACAAAACCCTATAAATCTGTGTCATTCCCCAAATCCTTGGACATGATTAAATAGAAACATTGACAAGCCAACTTGGGCGAAACTTCCCACTTAACATCTTTAGTAACAGCCAAATTTAATCAGCATAATTGATATAGGCTAGTTTAACATTTTACACTCTTTTCTTCACACAGCGAGTCCACAAATTGACTTGAGACAATTTATATAATGGAAATCACTTCCTTTCTCAGGGGACTATTGATTTGAAGCTACGTAAAGTGAGGAGACGTGTTCATACTATTCTGCACCAAGCAAATATTATCGAGCTTTTCTACCAGGTTTGTTTGTGTTTCTCTAGATGGTATGAGAGCAAAAGATGAATTAAAACATAGAAGAGCTGTTTCAAGGGTTTGCATCATTGTAACACACACTACACTTTAAGGTCCCCTGCTCTATCTCTCATTGTAATAGTCACACACACACACACACACACACACACACACACACACACACACACACACACACACACACACACACACACACACACACACACACACACACACACACACACACACACACACACACACACACACACAGCCCTGAATTGATCACTCACAGTTTAGCTTGGAAAGCAATACAGTTTATTGCTGATTGACAAGCAATTTTTTGCACAGAGAAAACTAGTGATGTGAACACAGGTTGAAGCTCCGATCAATTCAGTCTTTTCTGAGAGATGAAAGGAGAAGGCTGAAGAAGAATCACAGAGCACTCTCCATGGTTCATTAAAACAGATTTTGGGTCTTGTTGACAAAGCTCATCAAGAATATAAAAATAATTTCCAGCACACAACCTGTTCCTTTAATTAAATTCAGTTGTATTCCATTAGTGTTCCTATTCTTTTGTTTAAAGAACAATTCAGGCTAAGTGGCTATGCAAATTACAATTACCTAATATCGCGTAATTATGTCCTCAAAAAAGTCCAAGTACACTCATCAGTCTATTTATTGTATGAAATTATCCTTGCTTTTTCGCTAACTATACTCTCAGCTTCCTGTGTAAAACCTGGATGCAGAGTTTCTCTTTAAACAAAGAGTTGAGTTCAAAGCTGAAAGCTAATACTTCCTTTTAAAAATATAAACTTGCCTTAGAATTCCCTTAATGATATTGAGCCTCCACTTGGCAGCTCTTCAATATGTACTGCCAGCCTCGGCTATTTAGCTACTTCTCAAACTTTAATGACGTGCTAATGAAAAGGCTAGTCAGCACACCTAATTTTCCCCTTTAACAAGCCCTGCAACTGCTGGACATAAAATAGCTTTGTAATAAATGTAGTAAGTACTTTTAATACCGCACACATGCAAACTCACCCTCTGTGTGCAACGGTATGTACCCAAAAAAACACTCCACACAATATATTTTCTCAAAAAAAAAAAAAAAAAAAAAAAAAAAATGTGGCCACCCACCCCCTGCCCCCCCCCCCCCCCCCCCCCCCCTCTCCTTTCCCCCCCCCCCAACAACACCACCTTTCTCTCCCCCCCCCCCCCCCCCCTCTCCATCCCTGCTGTCTTTACTCAACCACAGGCTCACTAACACACACACACACACACACACACAGATTATGGGCCATCAGCCTGACTGATCCTCCCCAGCAGGGGGGCTGGTAGCCTCAGTTCTGGGAGCTGATGAACACGATCATCTGTCCTCCTCTGTGGTCATTACTCACCGAGGACAGAGGCCAACAGCCCCACTCACTCACTCTGTGCCTCTCCCCTCACAGTCCATTACGTACTGCAACAGTCTCTTTTTGTGCTCTCAGTCTCACATCACTTATTCGCCACGACCACTGCTACATTTCAAAACTAAATTCTTTAATGGGCAAATTCTTACAGTTAATAAGGTAAGGATGGTGTTTTTCTGGTGACCAAAACCAACAGTGTATTACTTAATTCTCTCAGCCCCAAGCCCATTCCTTCTGAAAACATCTATCTTTAACGTGCCACAAATATAAAGCTGTATTTTAAAAAGGCTCTGTATTTTTCTGAAACAGCTGATCATTAAAGGTCCAGTGTGTAACGTGTTTAGTTGTTCATTATCAAAATCTGTGTTGCCCGTTCACAAACTTGTCCTTTTTCATGAATATTAACCAGCACCATCAATTCCAAGTATTCCTTTTGGCTTGAAATTTTCAATTTGCATTCGCATGAACTGGGGGTAGACGCTCCATATTCATGCGCCATCTTGAAATACGTTAGCCGGTAAGGGACATACAGGATAAACTGCTCCGCCTTTCGCGTTTTCGCTGTCACCTGATAAACTCACAGGTGCTGCTAATTCTGCTAATGGATATCGTCGCTTCCCGGCCATGGCAAGTTTGAAGAAGGAAACGTGGAGGACCACACGTATTCAAAATCCAAATTTCAGGAACAGGAGTCTTCTTCTTTGCCCAGAAAAAAAAAAAAGATATTGAAAAGAGCAAGAGACCGGCTTTTTGAAGCGCGAAGGCTACCGTAGCTGTAATACGTACTTTGAACTGTGTGGTGCGAGAGAGTTGATTGCGATATATGATCTCAACGCTAGATGGGAGAAATTCCTACACATTGGACCTTTAACAAACATCACTCAATCAGGACTATATAGTGCATTTGCCAGGGACTACTTTTAACTGTGCATTAATACACATTAGTGAGTGTATTTGGCAGCAGGACAATAACCATTAAACAGTCAAAACTGACCACATTTATGGTAATGAAGCAACATGTCATCAGGTGCAACAGTGTGGGTCACTGTGTTTTATTTGTTTTCAGACAACATTTGAGGTCTATGGCACAGAGGAAGGGTCAGCTGTTATCAGCTTTAGCTACACACACAATAGGCTACTTGTTACATGTAATTGGTCTTTTTCATGGGAAGTGTTGACAATAAGAGAAAATAGAATAATGCCAGCCTTAAGTGTCTGAGAAAAGCCCCTGCTCCATTTTACTTAATTGCTTTCTCATTGAACACATAAAGTACTTTTCCCCTTTTGCTCTCTGTCAGCACATGCCCACACACAAGTAAAAGTCCTGCATTGAAAATGTTACTTAAGTAAAAGTATGTAAGTATAATCTGGAAAAAGTACTTAAAGTATTAAAAGTAAAAGAAAAATCCTTACATTTTAGAAACTGGAAACGATCAAAACTGTTCTGTCAATCAACTGTTTAATCGGCTAATCATTTCAGCTGTACTTGTAAAGTAGCTAGTATCTAAAGATGTCAGATTAATGAGGTAAAAATAACAATACTTCTCTCTGAAATGCAGTGGAGTAGAAGTAGAAAGTGGCATGAAAAGAAAAGACTCAAGTAAAGTACAAGCACCTCAAATTTGTAGTACAGTACTTGAGTAAATGTACTTAGTTACATTCCACCATTGCACACAATGGCTAAATCTGCTACAACGCTCCCCCCAGCCATGTGTTTGCATTATTGATCAGTAACACAATGACCACGAAAAGAAATCAAAAAAGATGTGAATCACAACCTGATAGCGTAGAGGGGCATTGATGCAGTATATAGATGTCATTTCCAGCATACGCCTCATGCACATACATTGGAGGTTCATTACCATGCGACAATTTCATGCTGATGCTCTCTGCTGGCCCTGCCCTCTCTGCTCCTCCTCACACGCACATCAGAGAGGAAGAAGGCAAGCAGCAGGAGGAGGAGGAGAGAGAGCAGAGTCACTTGACCTTTTCTGTTCTCTGGCCGGTTCGCCACTCATCCACGCAGAATGAGGGGGGGTACAAAGAGATAATGGGAGAAGAGGTGTGTGAGCGCATTCATGAATACGGGCCTGCAAGCGTGACTGTTTAAGGCTACATCCACACTAAGCTGGTTAACATCTGAGAATGCTGTTTACAGGAACTACCTGAAATTCATATCATTTTTGTAAAGATCTCCATTCAGAATGAAACCTCTAACAAAACGAGCATGCAGCTGAATTTCGTCTTCCTCCTCTTTTCAGTAAGCAAACAATAATTTGCACCACAGCCATCATCTGGTCAGGAGTGGGACAGACAGCACGGTCGCCTAAAGGGTAATACGTGTAATCCACAAACCTTCCCCGTTTGATTTCAACTGGGGATCTTTGTTACATGTCGCCCTCCCCTCTCTCCCCACATTTCCTGACCGCCTCTACCGTACACTTTTATCCACAGTATACCGCATTTCAATATGATGGCAAAGTCATCTTACAAAATAAACATTAAAGGGGTGATAGAATGATTATATAGGGTATTTTACACGGTTCCTTAAGGTCTCCTAATGGGGTATGTAACATTGGTTGGGCTGAAAATTGCCCGAATGCTATTTTATTAGGCCCTTAACTACCCTGTGAATATGGCTCCACTTGGAACAAGAGCTTTTCTTCCAAATATGTTATGCTTCTTAATATTCCGAATGAGCTACGTGCTGATTGGTTTGAGCAAACTACATAGAAACACATGGGAGACTCGGCAGCAGGCCTCATATTTCAGACACTGCAAAGTTATACATTGTTTGTCGGGCTATTTCGTTATTAAATTCACTTCTGAGACTTTTTTAAGCTCTATATAAAGCTCAAATATGGGCCGTTTTACGAAAATTGATGGCTAATTGCAAATTTGGTAAGACTGTGTGTCGGAGTTCAGCCGCCGGTGCTGCCTCGCCGCCCGCCCGGCCTGCCTTCCTTCACAGACCCCGGCCTGCTATGAGGTACTTGGAGCTCCGTCACGGCTGCAGCCCACAGCAGGGACTACCAACACCGCTGCCCTGACAGAGCTCTAGGGCCTTCCACTCCTCTCTTCCTGCTAGCTAAATGGCCCGTTGTGTGAGAGTGAGAGCGGCCAGCGAGCTTGTTACACCAGCAATCTCTTACCACATGTTACACACATGTCACGCCACTTATACAACATCTAACTAAATGTCTTATAAAGCTAACAACGGTGTCTGATTTCAAGTTAATGAATATTTGTGAAGACTAGCTAGGTGTTTCGTTAGCTGCGACTGTCCCTTCAATTCTAGCTATATGTAGCTACAAATCACGGATAGTTAGCTTCATTTTCGGTGTAATTTGAGTATATTTACAGTTTGAATTTCGTCACGCCGCTTATACAACATCTAACTATATGTCTTATATAGTTAACAATGGTGTCCGATTTCAAGTTAATGAATTTTTGTGAATTTCAGAGGACTTCTAAGAGGAGGCTAGCTAGCTCTCATTGATAGAGCTACATCCAGCCGCAGGCTCTATCAATGAGACTCGCGGACAAGCGCCGTTTATTTCCCCAATTGTTTGTTTAAATAACTCAACACATTATAATTACACACATTTTAAGATTAACTAGAATCTGTGGTAAGAGATTGCTGGCGTAAAAAGCTCGCTGACCGCATTCACTCACACACACCTGGCATTAGGACGAGGGGAACTGCAGGCCCTGGAGCTCTGTCCAGGCAGCGGCGTTTGGTACTCATTCACCCACAAAGCGGTGACTTTGCGCGGGTATATAGTGCTGTGGGCTGCTAGCCTTGACGGAGCTCAATCGAGCTCACAGCAGGCCGGGGTCTGTGAAGGAAGGCAGGCCAGGCGGCGAGGCAGCTACAAAGGCAGCACCAGTGGCTGAACTCCGACACACAGTCGGACAAAATCTGCAATTAGCCATCCATTTCGTAAAACGGCCCATATTTGAGCCTTACATGGTTGATTTCTCGCATAAAAAAGTTTCAGAAGTGAATTTTGTAATGGAATAGCAGAGATATGCGCGACCTAGATTCTAAATACTACCTGATCTCAGGTCAATTGCGTAGCAGTATGTAAATGTTGGGGCGTGACCGTTCTCTTAATACACCCATGGGCTGACAAAGGTTCCGGTTTTTGGGAGGTTGACGTCAACTTCCAGCTTTGTTGAGATTCACCCGTTTTCAGCGGCAGATTCAAAATATGACATTTTCATAGTAAAGGGGTGTCAATGGGATTTTGAGCTTCTATGTATGTCCTATTTACCCACCGAACTGTCGTTATTCAACTATGACAGGGTAAAATCGGTTTTGCATTCTATCACCCCTTTAACATGTAAGCTGTATTGCGTGTTTAGCAATGCTGACATTTGAAATGAGTCAGTTAGACACGACAGAGTTAGAAAGCTTGCTTCTTTACAGAGAGAAACATACTGTCTATATTTTCAGATTTAGGTTGATTGCTCAATGACGCTGGTCATATCCACTCCAGGTTTATCTGAATGGGTCAATGTGTGTCAACTGACCCTCCTCTCAACAGGGGCTGGACACAGACCAGATGCCGCACGGCTTTAGTAAAAATTATTTAATATACCGATTTTGAAGCCAGTTTTAAATGCAATTCAACCAACTCTCTGAAAAAAAGAAAGAGAGATAGAAAAAGGAAAGGACTGAAGTGAAAGAGAGGTGATTCATGGCTTTGATTAAGTGTAATTCTCTGGTTTATAAGGCAAGTGTTTGGAACTACACTGTAGACTGGAGTCTCTTGCTTGTTGAGTAGCCCCGTTTCACATGTACTGTATGTCTCCAGCATGATAGCGTGGACATGGTGTAAGTCACAATAATGAGGGTGATCAGTTTCAGGTTTGATTCCCCGGGTGTCGCCCCTCTCTTTATCCTCCTTCTGCATAATGTCACAGTAATTCTTCTGACACCCTTTGGGATTTAAGAGAAGCGCAGGAGGAGGGAAGAGGGGTTGTGGTGGGAGGTGAGAAAGGGAGCGAAGAAGGGGGAGAGGAGAGGAAATGTGGCGATGGATGGAGGATGGTGGAGCGAGCAGGTGTTTGATAACAGTAGGCTACAAGTCCCTGATGTATTGTGCCATAGCTGCGTTATTCCCAAGATGGGACACCGAAAACGCTGCCAAGTGAAAAGGTGTTAATGTGTCTTTGAAAGAGATATACACTTGCACACATATACAGTACACTCTCACACACACACACACACACACACACACACACACACACACACACACACACACACACACACACACACACACACACACACACACACATCCCCATGCCCACACACAAAGCTGTGGTGACAATAATAGATACAGAGTGTTTTAAATGGGCACAGGGGAGCGGGCGTCACTCTTTGCTTTATTCAGATGGGTGTGAAGACAATCGTCATTCCCTTTATGAGATGATTAGCTGCTCGGCGTTAATCACACCAACATCTCATAATGAAATTAGATTACCGATTCTTTCATTCTAACAATAACTCTGGACAGATTGTTTTTATTGCCTTCATTAGTATTTCTATAATAGCCAGTTTGTGATTTGCTAGTGGATTTATTGCAATCATACTTTTCTTTTATTAATGCAAATGAGATAATAACCTTTACGTGTGGTTTGACTATGAATCACTTTTTTATCTTTACATCGTCTCATTTGAGAAGCAGGTCACACTGGTGTCCGGGTGGCGCGTCCTAGGAGAAATGGGTAAAGCAGCCCATGGGAGGACGACTGTCATTGGCTAATGAGTCCTCGTGTTAAATTAGTTCCGGGTACAGGAGTTTGCGGTGTCATCCAGGTCATTTGAAAGTTTTGAAGTCACATTAGGACATGCTCATGCTCATAGGCTCATAGGTGGAAGAAGAATGCAGATGATTTACTTAAATAAAAAGACCAGCACATCAATGTTCAAATACTCTGTTACTAGTGAAAGTCCTGCTTTCAAAATCCGACTAAGTAACTAAGTAAGAGTACAGAAGTATTATCAGCAAAATGTACTTTAAGTATCAAAAGTAAAGATACTTGAGGTGTAGAAAATTTCCCTGTGACTGATACATTTTTATAGTTGACATTATGAGATTGTTAAAACTGATGGAACAATGTGTAGGTATCATTTTACTGTTGTAACTAGTTTATCTACTTGAGATGAGATGAGATGATTAAGGTAGGAAGGAAGAAGTTACTCTTTGGTGAAACTTCTGACATTTCACAGACATCTAAGACATGACAAGGGGCCCAGAGTAGACCCAAGCCAAACGGGTTGGAAACCATCGGTTTAATCTTTAAAGGTCCCATGACATGGTGCTCTTAGGATGCTTTTATATAGACCTCAGTGGTCCCCTAATACTGTAGCTGAAGTCACTTTCCCGAAATTCAGCCTTGGTGCAGAATTACAGCCACTAGAGCCAGTCCTACAATGAGCTTTCCTTAGTATGTGCCATTTCTGTGTCTGTAGCTATTGAGGAGGAGAGAGGGGGGCAAGGTGGAGAGTGGGGGTAGCTCTGGAATTTAGTCTTATACTTGCTATAAAGTAGAGGTAAATGTCTCCAGTGGGTACAAGTACCTCAAAATTGTAGGCAAAGCAGGACGGAGGAGTAAGTCCTTGGTTAATTCACAATATAGCAGAAGATATTTGTCATGGAAGCTTTCATTTTCTCAAAGGCAGAGCAGGATGCCCAGGGCTCGGTTTACACCTATCACCATTTCTAGCCACTGGGGGACCATAGGCAGGCTGGGGGAACGCATATTAATGTTAAAAAACCTCATAAAATGACATTTTCATGCTATGGGACCTTTAACAACATGTTGTATTTTTTATGTTTTTAAAAGGTTTTTAAAGGTTTTTAATGTAAAACCTAATCTGAAAAGTACAAACAAGTAATTGTAGCTGATAAATATAGTGCAATATTTAGCTCTGGAATTTAGTCTTATAGTAGTATAAAGTAGAGTAAAATAGATACTCAAGTGAAGTACAAGTACCTCAAAATTGTAGTTAAGTACAGTAGTTGAGTAAGTCTAGGTTAATTCACAATATATCACAATATATTTGTCATGGAAAGTAGAAAATTTAACCTTAAATGCACTGAATCCATTTTTAAAGTTTTAGCATTTAAATATTATTTTACAAATCATGATTGGTTCTTAACCTACTTACAGTCCTTTTCTCTGGACTGTGTTGTGGCTGGATGAAATTAATTCTCTAAGAGTAGGTGGCACATAGGTCACTTTGGAATTAGACTCTTCAATTAGTTCAATCACACTACTCACGGACACTGTGGTCAAAAGTAAAGCATCTTGTGTAATTGAGGTGATGTTGCTTTTGAAGTGGGATGGTTTCCAGATGGGTTTTTAAAATTTCTGGATGAGCACTTTGGCACTTGGGATAATAAGATAGCACAGCTGGGCTTCAATTTTTAAAACAAACAACATCTTGCTTACACCGTTCTTGACAAGCACATTTGGAAAAATCACAAGATTATAGAGTGAAGTCATCCTGAAAGGTATTGGCAGAAAAGATAAACATGAGAAACCAATCCTGCTCTGTTGTCACTGACCAACTTTTTATCTTTCCTCTGTGAAACTCATCTTTTAATTGTGTTACCAGAAGGTGAAAACAGAAGAAAAGAAGGGCAGATGGACACCAAGAATGAAGGTACGGAGTAAAATGTAAATGTTTAAAAAGAGCACAAGAAAAAGAGGAATGTTAAGGTAGAAAGGAGGACACTGTGAAATCAGTCCCAAGCCAACTGTCAAGTAGCCATGTGGCAGTTTGCAGATAAGGCCCATGACTAAGTAATCAGGAATATACAGTGTGATCTACTGCTCGCCGACACATTCCCGGAAATGACATCTGCCCGGCGGCCAAATTTCTCTACCACAGCAGGCCGGTTCTAAATCGACTCACTCTGCAGGAACTGAATCCGATATCGTTTTTCCAAAGGATTGTTATTCCAGCCACCACCGTTACTGCGCCAGTATTTTTAAATATCAACACAGATAGCACAAACCTATCATAACTTCAGATAAAGTTCAATTATACAGTTTACACAAACGGCCTTGGTTCGTATGGAGCTGTGTGTCTGTTCCTCTTTAGCAGGATGATCCTTTTTATATTTAAATCTGTGTGTGTGTGTGTGTGTTGTGTGTGTGTGTGTGTGTGTGTGGTAGTTCAGGGTTGCATGGCGGTTTATCAGACACTGAATACACTCTGTGCAGGTGATGGGAGATTAGGGAACGCCACTGTTTCCAATTTTTAGAGCCAACTTCAGACAGCCAGGAAGAGGGAACAACTGTGACTTCTTTTGCTTTTTCTCACCATCTATTTCGTTCCTTTAACCAAAAGACGGTTTCTTCATGTCCGTCCTCTTCTCCCTCTACATACCCTTCTTCCTCTTCTTATTTTTGTCTTCATCTCGGTTTTGCTGTTTCCTTCCCCATCTCACTATCTCTTGTATTCACAATTCTATAGAAGTGACATGGAATGCAAAATGATGACTCTCTTTCTGCTTTTTAAAAATTACTTGAGCAATAGTTCTGGAAGATCAGAAACTAAATAAACATGCAAAAGGAAATTTAATGATCACCTCCAGAGAAAAAAAACTGCAGTTTGTTTCATTTTTAGTGCAAAACATTCAGAAATGTGCCAAAAGTGGGAAATATCAACTTAGCTAAAACCAACTTTGCTGGCTCCAGCTGAGAAAATAAAGCACAGCGCAGCATGTGCCTCTGCTGCAACAGTGAGAACCACCACAGCATCAAATTTTGTTCTTAATAACCAGAGTGATCCCAGAAGCCGTTTACTACTATGTGCATTTTTTTCTGCTCTTTTTCTGCAAAGGTGAAAGAAAGAAGGGCATGAAAAATTGAGTCAAGTATGGGGGGAATAGAGAGAGAGAAGAAAGAGAGAAGCAGCAGTGAAAAATGTGTTGGTTTGTCAGGATGGGCTGGATGTCTCAGGAGACACTGTTGGGGAATTCATCACAAGAGACAAATTATATTGCACTGGTATCCCTCCCTTCTTAGTGTGTGTGTGTGTGTGTGTGTGTGTGTGTGTGTGTGTGTGTGTGTGTGTGTGTGTGTGTGTGTGTGCTACACTTATGTTTATGTGTACACTACATCATAGGTTATTTCATGATTTCATGTTTGAACTTTTTAGCATATGGACCTAGTCATACATGGCTACATCCGAGCCCACGCTGCACTATTGACTATTAAACCATTTTTTATGATACAATAAAAGTCAGCATTGATGGATGTGTACAGTGTGAGTGGATAAATGTGTTTCACATTTCTTTGTTTTTGTACGTAAAAGTTTGAATTTCATTACCAACTGTTAGTGTGATGAACAGGATTCAATCCAATGTCTCCCATAAAGAAACCCAAACATTTTCTACTGGATACGGCTTAATCTATATCTCTATATTACCTCTATATTTTCACCATAAATATATCATACACACTTATACTGTATACACTTATAAACTTTCCAACATACGTGCTATTATTTGCACGATAGCTCATATTTTGAGATACAGCATTGTAAACTTGCAGCTGCAATTGTTTTTTTCCAAGTGACATCTCATCATAGCTTTGAGTCGCAGGGTCCAGCCTCCCTACACAAATACAAAATGTGCAGTAGAAAGTCTGGCACACTGTGTAATTAAGCAGCTAGGTGTCTAAATTACATTACAGCTACACAAATCAAAGGTAGTTTAATAATATCTTCAATTAAGACATACAGCTTTCTGCTCACTGTAGCCATAGAGACATGACAAATCCCCCTCCTACTGCTCCCCATGATGAGAATCAGTGGAACATAATGCCCAGCAGACACACAACACAAGGAGCCGCTTGCATATCAGAGGAAAGGAGGATTAAGCTAATTTTTGGAAAACTAACAAAATACTAAAAATAATGGTGAACCAAATAGAAACATTTGTTGTATTATTTTTTAGTTAGCTCCATTTAGCTAGATTATATCTGCCAACCGTTGCAAGTGTGTGAGTGACACTGTATTGCAAGATTGGCAGATTTGTGGATGTTAATGTTGTCTCTCTGAAGTTTACGTTTGTTGTTTATTTGATGAAACCTGTGATGACTTTACATTTTTTTAATTAATGCTTTATTTGCAAATTCATAACAGTAAAAAAAAAGGCCAAGCGTAACATAAAAACGTATGCCAAGTTAAAAAAATATAGCTCAACAATGAAGCCACCCACATAATACTAAAATTAATACTCTTTTACAATTATAACATATGAGACCAGAGAAGAGTAGGCTACAATAAAAAGGTTGTCATGCTTCCCATAAGAAGGGGATCTGATATCTAAAATTTAGATAAGAGGAGGTTAACCAATATTTTATTATAGGCTAAATCTTTTTAATTTTGAAAGCTGTATTTATGGATATGAAATTTGACAAGAAAAATAGGATTAATATAAAATATTGGTTAACCTCCTCCTTTCTGAAATGATAAAACATTTAAAACTGCACCAGCGTTTAGTTTGTTTAAGCCATATTACATGAGAGGGTTTCATTTCGAGGCCCAAAAGGCGCATCACTGAAGTGTAGGCCTCCTCAAGTGGAATATTGTGATTATACAACAACGGTCACCAACAAAATATAAGTGATAATCAATCTGTATTCATACTGTGGAGCAATTCGCTGTTGAAATACAAAAAAACAACAGACAGGATTTCTAGTCCCTCCCTGTTTAGTCAGCCAGGCAATTTGAGCTATAGCTTTGTAGAGATTGTGGGATTTCCCGCACATATAAACACAAAACTGCTTTGCTAGCTCCATCATGTTGTAACTAAGACACCAAAGTACGAAGACATAGCGGACCAGACGCAAGCTTTTATTTTCAAAAGTCGAAGGCATGAGACGGGAGGTCTCCAGGCTGCAGCCATACCCGACTCCTGTATTGTGGAAAGGCATGACAGTAATCTTAAATAGTAGTTATAGTAATATTTGTGCGTTATCTGCTTAAAGTACCTTGCTGGGCCATGTGTATTTGCAATGAGAAATGTAATTGCAAGTACAAATATTGATGTAGTTTAAATGTTAAAATGTACAGACAGTAGACAAAAACATTTTGAAAGCAAGAAAATGAAAAAGAAATATGGAAAAAAGATTTGACTGGAAAGCTTGAAAGGCCTCTTCAGGGGCCCAGCAGTGGCTGGATAGTTGGCAGATCCTAAGTAAGAAAGAGACAGCCACAAAGCCAGACTCCTGCATAGATGTGATGTGTTATAGAGGTCTGTGAACAAGGTCAAACTGTTTATATCACCCCTGTTTATTCCTTGGTGCTGGATGATGAGGACTTCAAATTGCACTAAAATTGGATCTTACAAAAAATGAAAATGAATATAATGGCTGGAGGCTGGCAATAACATCGGTCCACTTACAGTACAAACCAATCTCATATCAATACACTGCCATAGATTGGGTTGAAGTGAGAACCGAGGCATTCATCGCCGTTATCTTGAAGCTTAACAGATGGCAGATCTTCCTCTCTCTTTCTTTCTCTGGCTGCTCTCAGAGAAAGAATCAGAGGTAGATTACAGTTGATAGCTTGGTGCAGAAACGAGCCTCTGAGTGTGGGCCGTATATGATTACAATAGAAAGAGTTTGGATAGTCTTTCTGAAAATGATGCCCTAGCAAATGTGCAAAAAAATTATAAAGGAATTGGAACTATTTTTGACAAGAGATTGTGAGACCCAGTCTTATATCTGCATTGTATCCGCGTAGGCTAACCTACATTGGCTGGCCCAACGGATTTAGTTGCCAGTGTCATGCCATGGCTGCTCGGTAGTCCAGCTGCCATATCTGCTTTTCTAGCTCCACTTACTAAATGAAACAAACCGTCAATGCAAACTGGAACATGATAGCATTTTTTCCGTAACCTAATTCAAAGATTTTATGTGGCCATGCTATTTCATAAAATGTTATGTTATTTGCTGTGGTTATGACTGGTAGAAATTGCTAGAATAGCTATTAACAGCAGCCAAAGCTATTACATCAAAAGTAGCCATTGTTTGGTTGTTGTGCATTGTAATGTTGCATGCTTTTATGTGTCAGAAACACAGAAACCTACTACCAATTACATAATATTATCACCCCAGGTGGGACAACAAAGCCAGTAAGGGATCAAGTCTAATTTTGTGAAAAAAGGGGCAAAAAAAAGCATCATCACTGTTGCATGTAGTCATGGTGGGACAGGTTCTCCGGACAGTATTCATCGCCCTGTCAATATGAACTATGTTTTTGCAGTCATGGATTTTAATGGAGCACCAGATCAGACCGGATACAACAACTAACAGCAAAAAATGTCCTTTGAAACTGCTGCTGGGGCAAGAAGATGTGGAGTCCACATGCCAATGTGTTGCATCTCTTTGGTTGTTATGATATAACTCTGTTGGTTTATTTTAATAAATGTCATTTAGATGTAGGCGTGGTTGAGGAAAGCAGTAGGAGGCAGGGTCTTAGTTTAGTTTAGTTGCACAAAAATATGAAGTACATACAAAAGAATTTTTTTTTAAACAAGCAATTACAGTGCAGGAGAGTAAAGAAGCCTAAGTTTGAGTCTGAGTTTCTCTCAGACTGAGAGAAACTCGAGGTTTCTTGAAGAAAACCTGCTCCCGACCAGAGGCCTGTACTACGAAGCAAGATCAACATGGCCTCACTAACCCTAACAACTGCGGCCCCGGATAACCGGCGTCACGAAGGTGGTTATCAACTAGTTCAATGAACCCAGGTTTGTCCAATCTAGAGACGCGCGCGTTCACATAAAAGAGGCGGTGTTTGCGCACCACGACCAATCACAAACATCTACCAGAGCCGCATGTTATATATAAGGAGAGCAAATTATAGTTCTACATAAATATGAAGGACACAGACTCGGTTTTCCAGGGAAAACACAATACAGTCACTGGTTCCTAAAACAGGAAGGAAAGCTGGCAAAAAAAAAAATAGCCGACGCTGTAGATGTTTAAATCACAACTCCAATATCACTTCCCCATCAGTCAGGACCAAGATCTGACCATAATTACACTTGGGCTTTCCATAAACTGTCGTTGCTTAAGCCTATTATTTCAGTTGCAACCTTGGCAGTGGGAAGTGATTGTGAGAGCAAATAAAAAATATAAAAACATAATTCAAACCGATGTGCGCATTGGCGACACACGGCTCAAGAAGCCGATATGTAATTCCCTCCCATTAAAATATATAGGCTATATTTCATAAAAATACCCATGTTAATGGGTTGTTAGTCTCTAAATGTTTAAACTTTTATGAGAGCACCCCTCTCTCCCTCTCTCTCTCTCTGCACCGAGCTCCGCCTGATCTTCTTTAAGAACGGTGACGCCGTTATCAATCGACCTATTGATTGGTCAGTAGGCGGTGCTTTTACACCAGTTGATCTCTGATCTCCAACTTAACCTGCTCCCGACCAGGTTAGGTGTTCAGCATGAGTTACCACGGCGATTGAACCCGATAACAACTGATCCACCTTCGTAGTACAGAAATCCTGGGTTGAGCCTTAAAGTGATGGTTCGGAGTAATTTCACCCTAGGGTCCTTTGCACCATGACCTCAAGCCAAACACCCCCCCAGAAGCTTTTTTCACCTGGGTCTAACATTGGGAGAGTTAGCGTAGAGTAGCGTTAGCCGCTGAATAGCTTAGCCGGAGGCTAATGGATCCGAAGTGTCTCTTAACATTACCCCACTAATAATGCCCGAAATGATACCAAAGGTCTACACTAGTATATATAGGTTATGCACTCATAAAACGATGGATTGTAAAGTTTGTAAGTACACCAGAAGGTTATGTAAATAACACTTGCCTGCTGGCTTCTGCTCTCTGCTGTTGTTGTTGCTGCTGTAAGACGAGTGCTTAGGGACTTCTACAAATTACAACACCGAAAAGAGATGCAACAAAAATATTTTTTAATTTAACTTATTTTTTAAAGTAAGTGCTGTAGTATAACTAGCAGGAGACAAGTAATAATTGAGGTAAGTTTGGAGACATTACCTTATTTAATCATTAAATTAATAAATATTTTTGTTGCATCTCTTTTCGGTGTTGTAATTTGTAGGGGGGCCCTAAGCACTCTTACACCCCGGTAGTAACAGCAGCAGCAGCAGCAGCAGCAGAGAGCAGAAGCCAGCAGGCAAGTGTTATTTACATAAACTTCTGGTGTACTTACAAACTTTACAATCCATCGTTTTATGAGTGCATAACCTATTTGTACTACCGTAGACGTTTGGTATCATTTCGGGCATTATTAGTGGGGTAATGTTAAGAGACACTTCGGATCCATTAGCCTCTGCGCTAAGCTATTCAGCTGATAACGCTACTCTACGCTAACGCTCCCAATGTTCGACCCAGGTGAAAAAAGCTTCTGGGGGGGTGTTTGGCTCAAGATCATTGTGCAAAGGACCCTAGGGTGAAATTACTCCGAACCATCACTTTAAGTTAGCTCGTTAACGCCAAATCCTGCTTCGTAGTACAGGCCTCTGGTTAGGTTCACAGACTCAGTTACCATAGTAACTGACTCTGAGGTGAAGTTACCTCTCTTTCTGTAACAGAAAACCCAGAGTTTCCCTCATCTCAGGGTTAACAAACTCAGAGTTTTCACTAAACCTGCTTTCTGAAACGGACCCCAGGCCTCCGAAGATAGCAGGCAAAATACAAAAACAGGAACAGGCAGAATCACAAAAACAGGAATCACAAAAATACCAGGAACACAGAGACCAAAGGGGTAGACTACACACACTCTCACAGAAAACAATACAATGACTTGACAACAGAGAAGGAAACACAGATACTAAACACAAGTGTTAACGAGCAAACAAGGGACAGGTGACACTAGGGCTAGGGAACAGGTGAAAAACATCTGGGCGGAGCAAACAATCACAAAGGTGGGAAAACCAAAAGACAGGAAGTAAAACAAGACACCACATAAGAGAACAGAGAGACTACAAAATAAAACAGGAAATGGAAAACCAACAGAAAACATGAAGCCAACTAAACACAGAGACTTGACATTGGACGAGACGTGACAGAAAGCTGGCAAAGACGTTAATACTTTGTGACATATTCAATGAATTCTATATATGATTTAAAAAAAAGATGCCTTGATGTACGACAAATAGGTACATTTTTGCCTAGGTGAATGTGAGTGAATATCTGAAGAAAGATTTAAAGATCTTGCCTGCAGTTCATTAATTCAAATATAAACATTCATGTCCAAAGAACATTTACCTTATCTAAAGACAGCAATAAATACTTCCTGAATAGAGGAGCAGATGGATCTCTTCTGTTAGAAAGTGAACCTCTTTTGAATTACAAGTAGTTTGTTGAGAAATGAAGGATATGTAGCAGCCCAAACAATATTACAGTAGTTGATATAGGGAAAAATGTGACTATAATAAATAGCTGAATAAGAAGAAAGCTGTATCAAAGAATAAACCTTTCTCAATATACCAAGCCTCTTCATTGGCCTGTTGCATAAAGTACATGATCAGAATGGTTTTTCCAATTCAATGTTTCATCTAAAATTACTCCTAAGAATTTAGTAGCCGGTACATGGAGAATTTCCGTTCCATTTATGAATATTTTTTGCTTCATCCTTCATCCTTTTTTAACATCACACTTGGGGGGTTGTGTCCTTGACTCATTAGCCGTTTTCAGTGGCACCTGCGTGGAGAGAATACAGGCGCTTTGGAGCTGGAACGTACATGCCACGAGGAAGACGCCAGAGGTGAGACATTTTTCAAGACAAAAAGACTGAGGAAGTGGTCTTCTCACACAACAAACGGGCTGTATATACACCTTTAAATTGAACATCCACATCGAAGAGCAGACTGGACGCCCGGATCGACAGAGAAGAGCTGGTGTTCAGAGGAGTTGCCCGGTCCGAGCGAGCTAGTCGGAAGCAGGAGCTGTGAACTGGCAGTGAGTCAACCACACACGCACGCACGCACGCACGCACGCACGCACGCACGCACGCACGCACGCACGCAAGTTGTTGAGTCATAATACATTGCTGTATTGACATTACCTGACAATTTCCAAACACGCATGGCTACTTGAAGCTTTGCTCTATTTACAAGTGCAAGATAAGAAGGTGTGTCAACATCCTTCAACTCAAGTGCACTGACAGTGCTCAATTTTGCTATGACAACATTCCTATTTGCATAATTGATTACACCTGCCTATGGCGCAAGGCAAAAGTGGGCCAAAAAATGAAGAGCTAAGCATATGCAAATTCAAAGCAGAATATTCATGCATTCCGATAGCGGGATTTCTCGAGGCGTGTGAATGAAAAATTGTTCCTCAAACTTTGGCTGAACTTTCTTTACCCTCCATTGTATTAAATATCTAAAACTGTGTATTGTACTGAATAAAGCTAAATTGTGTGTGTGTAGGCACAAAAAAATCAGCAGTTTATCTTTTTCAGGAGTTTTTATGAGCTGCCTCATTTTGGCACACTGTTGTTCATATTTGGTTGTGTGGCATGTACTTGTACCTGCCAGTGTTTCTTTTTATGGGGCTTCAAGATTCTATTTGTGCATGATTGTGTGTACATATGCATTTCAGTGTGTGCATATACTTTGAGATTGCATCTGGTTTTCAAATTGCTTTGTGTGTGCCAGTTGCATTCACAGGGAAATGCAATGACATTTTAACAGTTTCTTTAGAAGTCACCTCTAAAAGCATAAATTGGGAGCACAAAGTGAGTGGAGGAAGGAAGGAAGGAACAAGGAAGTTAGTGTGCAGATCAGGTAAACAATTCCCTCCTTCTCAGCCCAAAATAACGAGATGAAAGGCTAAATACGGGCACCTGAAGCCTTGGGGAATTATACCACACTGTGAAGATACAACAGTTGGTGGCAAATTAATTATTTTACCCAGAAACTGGATGCCCTTATTGCTTTGAACAAAAACATCAATACACTTTGTAACTTCATCAAGTTAAAACAAAGTAAAAATCGGTGGGTCAACCAAGGAAGCTAGTGCCAGAAAGCAACCATATTCACAGATCTGGAGTATTGCCAGGATGCTAAATGAGATTCTTTATACATCACACACAGACTACAAGGCTACAGTATCAAGACATTTTGTTCTCCTACTTTACCCTGACAGTGCTGACATCACTCAACTTAAACTGCACCAAGTGAAGCTCCTTATTAAAACAACGCAATCATAGAGAAAACACTTGTGGAAATATCGTCTGACACACTGCTGACACTATTTATTATTTATTTATCAGTCCATCTAATTATGCCTCGGAGTAGACTGAAATACTGTATTATTCACGCACGCACACACATACACACGCACATCCCATGCATGCACATACACACTAAAGAAATGTACAGTATGCATGCTTACTCACATTGACTGTTTTGCAGTGACACTTTTATTTTTTATACAAATTGAGTGTTGGAGATTTGAGGATGATTCAAGCTGCAATTAATGTTTGCAAGTAAAACAGAACAGGAAAGATGCAAAAAAAGAAAAAAATACAGTTCAAGCCAATGGACTAACTGGCCTAAGCTTTACCTAATCTGACCCCTGATACATACAATAACATGTCATCAATGTTATTGTCACTATTACTGTGTGTGTGTGTGTGTGTGTGTGTGTGTGTGTGTGTGTGTGTGTAGTCGTCATCAATTTAACCAGGTACTTGTCATTGTGGTGTGCGTTAAAATGCCGCAGTGTAGCTTGTATGTTCTTGTATTGAATTCCCAGGCAGGAGGGTGTTAAGATCCATGTGTGTCCCACTGCTCTACTGGTAACAGATCAATATACTGTAGAGGAGAGGAGCTGAGGGGAGGGAGGGGAAGAGGAGGGGAGGGAGGAGAGAAAAGGAGAGGAGAATGTTTCTGGGGTATAACTAGCCTAGAAATCTAGACGCACCCTATCGGCAGCAAATGTAATTTGCAGCCAGGGGGTCTAGCAACTCCACGTTGGCTTGCGAGCTGGAAAAGCCAAACTCCAGCCGGGCCAATCACATCGTGTATAGAGTCGGTGGGCGGGTTTAACATAATGACGGCAGAGTTACGACGGTTCCGCATGAATTCCCTGCTACTTGAAAACAAAGACGATGGCTGCTGCTGGTGGCGAACAGCGGTCTTTCAAATCAGCTTTGGCCGAGACTCTGGAAGACTTGGAGTTCAGCTTTTCTTTGAGAAAAGAACAAAGAACAGCACTGAAGTCATTCTTAAAAAAGGAAAATGTGTTCGGAATTTTGCCAACTGGATACCTTCTTCGTTGCTCTGGTTGGTTGTGGCGCTATCCTATTGCGTGCAGAGGGAATTTGAAAGACAACCATTTAACCCGCCCCTCGGATTGAGCCCTGCCAATGGTGAGTTCCCAGACCCAACATCTTGATGTGGGTCTGGCTTGTCAGGCTAGGGTATAACCACAATTGGCCAAAATCTATGACACCAGCAGTGTGTCTGATCAAAGCTAAGCACTACCAAACCCTTGCCTGTTGTCTAATTTTCTAAATGTCACTTTCATATGGCACCACCAACCTACTTACCTTTCTATCATCCGCTCATAATTATGTAAATTACAAAGAAAAGTTTTTTTTGTGAGCTGCCTGATTATTAAGGGTGCTATCCATCACTTTGGGGCATCATAAGCATAAAATCCCTGTAATTTTGCACCAAATGCTGCACTAATAGGGTTATCTATAAACACAGCGATTTGTAGTTGATTGGCTGCATTCATGGTGCATTGTCAGTGCCACTCAAATTAATTTAACTCAAATTATTGTATTTCTCAGAAGAAAAGTTCATCCTTCAGTTTTTTAAGCTGAGTGTGAAACACAAAAGTAGGAAACAAGCAACCATGTCCAGCAATAAAGTATTATTGAATGCTATATCCACAGTTAAAATACATTGATAACAATGTAGATAAACTAACTAACCCTAACCCTAAAAAATGAAGTTGCATAATTTAAACTGGGCCTACAATAACTGTTAGGGCAACCTAAAGCCTTCTTACATACCCTTTTTGCATAAGCTATTAAAATATTAATTGTTGGCATGATTTTATAAATCATCTTTTAATGTTACACATGTGGCACAGAGTCTAGGATTAACTGTATCTGTGGGCTGCTATCTTAGTTACTACCTTACCTATAGGCCAGTAAGCCCATCATCAGTGGGAATTTATGCTAATAATATGTATATAAAATTTTGGAGGCCCGCCTGCAATGACTCTGAGGACCCCCTAGGGGTCCCGGACCCCCTGTTTGAAGATCTCTGTCTTAGAAAGAAAGCAAATAAGCATATTTCCAGAATGTGTATTTGTTACATATTCCAGGTGATCAGAATATTTAGTGAGTTATACATGTTTAGCAATTTATTAATGGTATTATTTGATTTATAACAAATTATAACAAACCATCCCGGCCGGCGCTAAGCTATGGATGCAGCGACGGCTCCTTCGCAAAATAGATGGCCGAGATGGCAGAAGGGGAGGGCTCTATCCCAGCAATGTGCGTCAATTGAGCTACTAATGTACACGTAACTCTTGATGCAGTCAGGAATCGCAAAATTTGCAAGTGTTTTTATAAATATCTCTTAAAATGAACTTTTTCACCCCCACCCACTGCTGTTATTTATACAAATATCAAAAGAATATGGCTTGATGTTTTCATTCTCTCTCTCTCTCACACACACACACACACACACACACACACACACACACACACACACACACAAAGAAATGACATTACCTCGGCACAGTTACTTGAACAAAAGCAGGCCAAGTGAACTACTAGCCCACCAAACATCCCACCTGCCTGTGGGCTAGCGAGTGTCAGCTTTATATACTGCATACACCTGCAAACATGCAAACACGCAATCACACTCATCCAGTCTCACTCACAGCCTGCCTCTCTATCACATTACTCTTCCTCCCACAGGCCAAACCATGAATCTTCATCGGTGAGATACGAACAAAGACGGAGAACGGGATCGAGGCTACACAATGACTGCAGTGAGTCAGTGTTTGTAATGTGATTTGTCACTCCTTCTGCTCTCTCTGATGTGATTACGGGACCGGCTTTTGGCCGGCCGTGTCAGATGAGATGGTGGCCTCTGATAGGAGAAGCAGAGCAGAAACCAGGAAGTGCTTGGCTCGTCTGCAATCTGTCACACCGGACCTGGGAATACCGGATTCGAGAACACGACGACTGCGAAGATGTCAGGGGACTGTGGCTGTGTGTGTGTCTGAATGAATTAAATGGACTTGACAGAATTTGCTATACATACTCTCATTTGTCTCTCTTACACACAAATGCCCACACACACAATCTGTCTGTGTTGTGTTTATGGGGTGTGTGTTTCCTCTGGGAAAAGAGGTATCTACTTTACAGTTCTCCTGCTAAGACTTAGTATTGCTTCCAACGTTTACATCAGCATCTTCCCATACTTTAATTTGGAGTTTTGGTTCAGTTTATCAGTTGTGTAAAGTGTGCTGAAATTCTCCATCACAGTTCGGCTTGGTAGCCTGACTCCTGCTTAAACAAATGCATTAAAGAAAATAGTTACAAGACA